>NC_090875.1:18892945-18915445 GCF_036669935.1 Montipora foliosa
TGTGGCGGTGTGCTTCAAACCGGCTGAAGGTATGGACGATAGTATATAGCCGAGAAATAGGTCTTCTTCATTGTCAGTCTTTTTCATTAACTTTAAAAAGAAGCTTTTATTGTTCCATAAAGCAGGATCTTTCTCTGTAGACTTGGGTCATTGTCATAAAATCGTCACTAGTTTCAAATCAGTCTTTGAAGAAATCAGCACTGACTATTGGAAGTGCATGTAATTTCAGTTATCTATGAAAATTTGAACTCGATGTAAGAGCTGGGTACTATCTTGTTGCGAAGGATTTATAGGTCTTCTTCTATTAACATAACCTTTAAAAGACACCGATGAAACTTTCTTACAGAATGTTTGCCTCATTTGACAAAAGCACGTCTTTTTCAAATCAGTTACCGGCATTTAAGAAATCAGCACTAATTTATATTAGAAGTACATTGTGTAATTATTAAGTTATCTATGAAATTTTGAACCCAATGTAAGAGATAATCTCTGCGCAATTTATGTTCAGAAACGCAAAACTTTCTGATTGTAAAACCGCAAAAGCGGGGAGGTTAGCTTAGCTTACTAAGTTTTCTTCGATTTTGAAGTCCATTTGTGTAACGGTGTATATAGACAGAAGTCTTGTTCTTGGACGATGCCAACTGGCTTAACCCCATCCCAGTCGGGATTCTTAACAATTGTCAGTTGTTTTTTGTTCTGCTGGGGATTTTAGGACACCATTTTCATGCCCAAATAGGGACACAGATAAGAACGCAGCTGCATGTGCGGGAAAATGCACGAACCGCGTTACGTTCAAATATAGATATTTCTTAACTAAAAAAACCCCAAACCCCAGAGTTAAAGGCTTCAAATGTCATGAACTTTTGATATAAATTAATTAAAGGAGTTTGATACTCGATTGCCTGACAAGTTTCTTTTGACTGAGCTGAGTGGCGCAAATGGTGATCCCGCATTACAACTGAAGACCACTGTATTGCAAGTCCGGAGATAATCCATTATGCGCTTCATGCTACATACAGTCTGAGTGATTATTATGCTTGGCAAGGCATTGGTTTAGGAAAGGAAAGAAACTTTATTTAAGTGTCTAGTCGTTCTAGCGCTGGAGCGCTAATTGGGGACACTGTAAACTGAAATTAATGAAAGTAAGTCAAGTCAAATCAAGTCAAATGTTGGTTTTTGAGCAAGCTCCGTTTGCTGGGATACAGATAATACTCCATCTGTTTGGGATATTTTGGCCAAGCCCTGATGGGATAGGTCGTTTATTGAAAATCAGCATGATATCCTAGGAAATACCCAAATATAGAAGACATGATCCCAGCTACGGTGAAGGCATACCCGCCATCCGCAAGAAACTAAAAATAGGGATGGGGAGAGGGAAAAATTCATTTGACTCTCTTGAATCAGCCTCCGCCTAACTTGCGCACATGGTCAAAGATCTACGGAAATTCTCGGATGACAGGAATGCCCAAACTGCAACGTGGGAAATAACTAACTAAGCATGTCACATTCAGCATAAATCCATTTATTTCCTCTGGGCAATATATTTCTTTTTGAAAACGATACCACACACAGTAGGCAACTTTCACGAATGCGTCATTTGACTACAACTACTAGAATTCAAATCACCCTCTAATAGTTAAGTCTGTTGAAATATCAGTGGTACACGGCCAACGTTTGCAAAAACATAACCCTTCCTTGTACTTGTACATATTCATTGCCATGACATTGACATCTTAAATTCCCACGACTTGCTCTCGTCTGAACTTGTAGCTCAGTCGGTAGAGCAGCGGTGATCTAATCCGAAGGTCGTGGGTTCAATTCCCATCCTGGTCAAAGTTTTTCTCTGTCTTTGTGTGGGCCCATTTCCATTAGTACGGCTAACGCTTACATGGTTCATATGGGAAGAAAACTGGCGCTTCACATCACCGTCTAATAGTTAAGTCTGTTGAAATATAAAAGCTACACGGCCAACGTTTGCAAAAACGGAAGCCTTCCTTGTACAAGAATTCAGTTTGCTTTGCTTTTCTTATTTAAAATTTGTATTCCCAGTCGGGTAAAAAGAAAAATAGCTATAATAAGCATGAGACAAGCAAAACGTAAAGGATTTTATGCACTTGTAGTCAAATGGCATCATCATACAAATGTCCTATTTATTGGGGTCGTGTCCTACCTCATTGAATGGGCTTCAGGATTGGCCAAAAGAACAATAGAACGAACAAAGGTAACAATGGGTTTAGCAGAGAAAACAATAGGAGGTACGACATTATACAGCCAATGAAATATAGTGTTGAACAATAGGTACGACCCTACCATTAATTGAGCACTTTAATTACATTTTGTCTGTCTTTTGGGGTTTTCGCTCTGATCTGCGTTGCAGCAATGTATGACATTTTCCGTGCAACTGAAAAAACTCCGAATCTTTTGCCATAAATTACCATATTGTTTGACGAAGTTGGTTTAGAATGAGCTATTGATAATCGACGGAAACTTGTTCTTTAAAATGCAGGAGAGTACAGAGTGACTTTGGTGATATACAGTGGTGTTCCTGATCCTGTTTGGACGGTTGACTATGGTCATAGGAGCTTTCAGATGGTAGAAAAGTATCTGCAGGAGGCCAGAGATCTTGGCATGTCCTACCGGCATGAGCACATGCCCGCCACTCTTGGGTACAAAGGCTTCCTAGTGCATGAGTCGGATGCCAAGGAAGCAGAATTGATCGTAGGCAAGGAAACGATGGAGCTGCAAAATCTACTGCTTAAAACCATGCCAAAAGGGCTGATACCCGATGACTTAGTCCCGAAGATTGAGCAAGGGATTCGATTGGTAGATGTGCCTCGACAGGCTAAAGAAGCTTTGCTCCAAGAAGGGTTGCAGGCTCCAGTCGCAGGTTATGCTCCAAAACTTAACCTGCGTCGTTGGAACGACTACTCTTTGGTCCGAATAAACAACAACTGTTACAACTATGCAAACGACAAAATTACCAACAGCTTTGCACAGCCTGGTACTGCAAGTGGTCATCCTTATGAAAGTCTCACTCCAGAGGAGCTTCTTCGGGCTTCCGAAAGCGATGGTTTACTGAAATTGAACGTTGGACCAGACGATCCGGTCCCCGCAGCACCAAAACAACCTAACTGCCTAGTGGCACTCTTTGTTGACCCTGGTTAGAGGAGACTTGTTTCTTTTAAAGCAATCAATACATATAGTAAAGAATATCATGAGAGCTGCAGGTTTAGTTTAGATTTAGATTTAATTTGGGTGATAAGTCATGCATTGTGCGAGAAAAAAACGGCGGAGCAATATCGCGTTCATTGATTTTATCGCTTCGGGTCAAGAATGTCTCAAGATGAGTCTTGGATACAGCTTTACTGATGCACAAAATTGTTTTGCGTAATTCAAACCAAGAAATCCGATGCAAAATCGAGAAAAGGGAAATTTCCGATTCTTGCCGCGGCCCTGCGCTGCGCTGCATCCACAGAACAGCTAATTATAATATCATGGTTCACTTTTACCCCCACCAAGCATTCGTGGCGGCAGACCACTGAAATTATTCTCGCATTCAATTAAGGAACCGTGAGTGCTTTTAGCCCATAGTTTTGTATTTCAATTGCTATTCTCAAACTGTATTTTATTTTGCTGCTTAGGTAACGATTTTCATTGGTATCGCTTGGATAACAACGGCCTCTGGTCCCAAAAGCCTGGACAAGGTAATGCCACCAACCTTGATGGAAATGGAAATTTGATTCACGATCCAAGAAAAGCTGCCAATTTTCCGAATTTCGATTACAAGTTTGTTTCCTTTATGGAGATTTTTACGAATATAATAGATGGTCCTAGAGGCCCACATTAAGCAAAGGATCTTCCTTATCCTGAACGAGCTTTGATTACTGAAGGCCAGATTTATACTAGATCTTTTTAGTCAAATACCACAGCTTGTTATAAGCTTTGTAGTGCGAGTCAGTCAAATAAACAGTACATAACACTTATCTTATTTGCCTGTTAATTTGCAGTATTGCTTTAATCCTTTCACTGGGTCACCTTTTTAATCCACTAGCTCCTCGTTTTTTGGAAGAGGTTTCCCCTTTTTTGTGTTTTTGTTTTGGTAACACCAGTCTTTGCTTAAACCAGTATTATAATTATATGTCAGGCACGAAGGAAAGGAAGCTGAAAAAACCACTTGCATTTCAACCACGTGGTTTGAGTCTCGGAGGGGTGCCTGAGCTCTTGAAGTGCATTTGAAGATATTTTGGGTCCTACGTGCCAGTGGTTACACGTATCTTCGAGATGTTAGCTATAGACGAAGTGAATAAAATATAGAATTCGAGCAGTTATGCACTAATCTCTAATCTGTGTAAGCGATGTAAACGAAATGCGTCCACTTGGAGTATGGATGAACGTGGAGGTCAGTTGCTGTGGAGTCAGGTGTTGCAGCGAGACCGATCACGTGCACACGGGAACGTACCGCGGTCCTCATCAGCTGTAGTCGGGTTAGTCAGGGTACTTCTGACTAGAATTCGAAAGTCACCGGCGCAAGTTTCGATAAGGTCGATATGCTACAGGATGCGATTCGCAGGGATTGAAAAATAGCAGTAGTGTTGGGATCATCCCCCAGTGGTTGGAAATTCCGTGAGATCTGTTGGCTGAATTAGCCGGTTTGATCTATTGCTTATTTTCCCGTGAAACTTGGTTTAAAAATAGACACTTTTTCTGACGCTGATTGTGACAAACCTGATACCAAATCCTTACTCTTGGGTAATGGACTCCTTCTCGAACTAAACATTTCCTTTTGGTGAGCTCTCTTGTGCTTACTTAATGTGCTGGAATTTCTATTCCATGGGATAGCCTTTGTATCTTGCGGTTCTGTAGAGAACCGAGAACAAGTAGCAAAGTTGAGATAACGGGACAATGGTGGGGAAGGGGAAGCAATAAAAAGAACGGGGCAAGGGAGGGAAAAGGGGGCCAACAAAAAGAACTGGGCAGGGGAGGGGAAAGGGGAGCAACGAAAACCCGGGTGGCCTGTCTGCCACTTTCGTCACTCGTTTTAAAGGCTTTTCAGATGGCTCTCGCGCGCTACCAGCAATGCGGTCGTTTTTGTTAATAACCCGAGGGGTTCTCCTTCCCTTTTATTGTATTACCCAAACAACAGAGAGTTGATATAAACCGTTCCATTCATTATCTCAACGAAACCAGTCGACACTTATGTCCAAAAATGCACCAAATTAGATGCACACCCAATTTTGACATCCAACATGAGGTGTCCCTTTAAGTCTAAGCCTTTGCTAATTATATCGGGAATAAGGTAAGGATGAAGGTTAGTGTTATTTTTATCTTAGGGTAAATGCAAATGCTTATCCTTATTTGAGGAGCAGTATTTGGGGGACACTTTGTGACGTAATATGTCTGTATTCCGAGACACCGCGCACCGGTGGCTAAGTTTGTTGAGCATGGGTCTGTCATGCAGCGGTCACGCCAAAACGCAGACTGCGGACTGTGTAGACCGTGCAGACCAGGGGTAAAATATGGTGTTACCCTCGCTAATATTGAGAGCTAACCGTAAACAGGCTAATCTGAATGTTATTTAGGACTAATTAGGCTAACGATTGTTATTTAGGCCCAATTCAGGCTAACCGAATTTTCATTTTACAGACGGTCTGCACAGTCTGAAGTCAGCGTTTTTCAGTGTGCCGTCATGCGGGAGGTCGCGGGTTCGAGCCCCAGCCGGATCAACACTTGGGATCTTAAAATAACTGAGGAGAAAGTGCTGCCTTTGTAATTTCAAGTCTTTTCGGATAAGGACTATAAACCCTAATGGTAATGGTAATGGTAATGAATTTATATAGCGCATTTTCTATTAACATATTCAAATACGCTTTACAAGCAAAGGATCTTTGGGTGAGATCGGACATAAGCATATATAGGCGCCGCTGGCAGCCGCTATCAGTCCATTAGCGATCTCACCCAGCACATGAACGAATGAAATGAGGCCTGACCACAACACCACGAGCTCCTACTCTTTACGAATAGTGTGTGGGTTCTTTTATGTCCCACTGGGTTGTGAACATTGAAGGGTTGTGAGACGGGGCCTACGTTTTATAGTCCTTATCCGAGAAGACTTGAAAGTCTTAACCATTTGCGGATGTAATTACAAAGGCAGCACCTTCTCCTCAGTTAGGCCGCACACCGGTGGCTCAGTTGGTTGAGCATCAGGCTGTCATGCGGGAGGTCGCGGGTTCGCGACCGGCCGAACCGATCCAGCCGAACCCCGGCCGGATCAACACTCAGGATCTTAAAATAAGTGAGGAGAAAGTGCTGCCTTTGGAATTTCATCTGCAAATGGTTAGACTTTCAAGTCTTCTCGGCTAAGGACCATAAACCGTAGGCCCCGTCTCACAAATGTCTTCTATGTGCATAAGTTCCCCGTGTTGTGGCTGCCCTGTTCTCTCCAGCGGAAGTGGCCGGCTTGGCGGTGATGTCTCTAAAAAGACTTGTGGTGTATCAGGACACCTAAGCAGAAACAGCCACAAGTCAAAAAGGGACTTTTGCCGAGTGCTGGAACATGTAGATGTAGATGTAGATGTAGACACTAGTGGTGTTGAAGTTAGGGACAGGAGTAGTGACGCTTGTTAAAAGCCGCGTGCATCTATAGCTAATGGAATTTTTTCGCCTGACGTCACGACGACTATGTTTGTATACAGAACAACAGCGAAAACGTCTTTTGGGAATTTGACTCTGTTATTATGCAAAACGAGTTCGATATTTTTGCTATTGCTTTGTATACCAACATGGCCGTCTCATCACGTGAGTGAAAATATTCTATTGACTCTTTTTACACAGCGGCCATGTTGATTCCCGAGGGACGAGAAACTTTTGTTTTTGCCTGGTAAAACTCGTTTCCAAACACATAAACTCAAGGCTCGGCCTACGAAATCTATTGTCTCTGGCCAACATAGGCCCTGCGTGATGAGGGTCCATTAGGGTCATTTCTGGACACATCTGCCAAATGAACCGGTCTTTTTACGCAACATCTGGTAAAGCCCACTTGTATTTTTCTTAGAGTAATGTCTGGTACCTCTATCAAAAACGGCATTCAAGTAATGACAGCCTTGGAACAAAAGCATCACCCGTTTTTAACGCGTCGTGACTGAGCATTGAAAAACCAGACATCGTTTTTGTGACTTTTTCCGTGATGGACCCGGACACCAGTTTAATTGCTTGAGCGCAACTGAGGCTACTGCGCCGGTGTGTCACGCATGCTTATGACACCCGAATGGCCGAGAGTTTTGATTCCTGTGCCCTGATTTCAGTTCATTAGAAAAGTTACAGTAAAGTCAAACTAGCTGATGTTCTCTCTGTGCCGTGAGGGTTGTCACCTTATGGCTAATTGGCGCCCAATGCTGTTTTTTCATGTGACGTCTGGTGGTCATGTCTGTCTCTCCGTTGGAAACTAAACTTTATTATTATGTAAATTCGGCAAATTGCCCAATCAGCATGGCGGCCTTGTCACGTGGGTGAAAACCAAGAATCAAGCTATACTGATTTATCCTTTAGCTCCCATAAGCTTTCCGCGGCCGTCGAGATTTGAATACCACCTTTCCTTTGATTGCGATCGTCCTAAGCGATTTCATCAAACACGTATTTCCCCATTCATTTCAAGCGGCTTAAAATTGAGAATCTGAAGTAACTTCGTGGTGTCTCTTTGTATTGTGATTGGCTGAAATAATCTCTCGCAATGTTTTCCCGCGCTCAACGCCGGCTACATGTATTTGCTTTGCTGCGTTCTGATTGTCGTTTCTGATTGTTTACATCTGTTAAGATTGGTCACGGAACTGATTTGGTTTTGTTTTAAAGAACTCTATTTGAAACGCTTAAACAGTCGACGGAGCAATGACTATCGATGATGATTTTCTTCATTGATTTATTCCCGTTTTCACTACAAAATGTTACAAATTTTAGCAAAGCAGAAAGCGTAATCCCTTATCTATATCATCACTCATTCATTTCTTCTAACTTTTTTTTCTATTTTTTTTTTCATCCAACGGCCATCACTTGTCGCTGTTGGCCAAGAGTTCCTTTGTTGGTTATCTTAACTGTTAATGGTCTCGAGTTGGCAGATGAGAGTCTATAGAAAAGGATCTTCTTGGCCAGGATCTTTACGCGATGATTTAGAAACTTTAAAGTGAAAGGCTCACCCTAATCTTTACTCTCTAGTGATGATTTTCGAAATACCGAGCTTTATATGTCCCTTCTTAAAGCAAAGCAAACCTAAATGGATTATAAAATTACCCCAAAATAAAAATGGTTCAAGGGCTTAAATCTAATTCCCATGAACGCAGAAGACCGATTCTTGTGCACTTCTGTCAGGTCGCGACCATCAGCCTCACTAATAGAGAAACGGTCTTCTTCGACTTTCGGCCCTTAGCGGTCACCAGCAGCTCATCTCCTTTGCCTGGTGAGGCCGAGAGGGGCGCCTTCAAGACGACAGAGAAGAAACTGGTGCGACTCTGGCGGACAGTGATGCTGGAACCGCGAAGATTCTGGAAGTATTTCATGCGATCCTTGGCTTTGATATCAAAGGTGTCCGTCGGCCCATTGTTGTGCATCAAGAACGTCACAAGGCTACTGCGACCCGCGGGGATTGTATAATCGTTTCTGGCGTAGATTACTCTGATAAGTGTGTTGCTGGGATGTACAATATTATGTGACCTGCGTTGGAAGTTGTATCCTTTCTTTGTCTTTCCCCGTAATTTCAGTGTAAATGGCACAGCGGGACAACGGAAGGAGGCACTAAAGTGAGCACCACTTGTTCCGCGGGGGGTCACAGTGGCTGTTGTTAAACGTCTCCCGTCCTCGCTTATTAAGTCAAGCTTGAGCGTGTTCCTGTTGATCTTCGCATTTCCGGCAACAGTTATGACGACGCGAGCTGGGTCGTGTCCTGGTACAGAAAACGAAAAGGGAAAATAAGTTGTCTAACACGCCTTTTCTGAGCCTAAATTTTAAACATGCCTATTAAAAGTATATTCAAAAGCGCGGTTTAGAGGGCAAATGTGTAGTTCTAAAAGCCCCTATCTGAAGGTTACACGCAACTTTGGGAAGACCATCCTCCCTTCTCAAGAATATACTGTTATTATCCCGTTGCCTAAGTTTAGCTCTGCTTTCTGGTCCCTAAAACACTTCCATTTGTCTTTGGTCTGCTATTCCTCAGTTGAAATTGCGGTGTTTAATGCTCTTTGAAAACCCTTGCAAAGCTACCAAGTTGAGGAAGCGCTTTGAGTTAAAAAACATCATGAGGGCTCAAAACAAGAATTGAAAGTCTTGCCGCCCTTTTAATTTCCGAACAAAAACCCAAAAATTGCTTTGATCGTCTCATTGCGTAGAGTGTTAAAAGGTTTAATCTATGCACGGCTCAAAAGAATAGAGTTTTCACGTTCATACGAAAACTGAAAAGAAAAAAAGAAAGGGTACTGGGAATGAATTTGGGCCAAGGAACTGGGAACGAGGCCTCTTGAACCCATTCCCTGATCTTTCATTTTAAATCCCTATTTCCTCGTCCCGTGTCTCTTGTTCCAGGTCGCTATATCTAGTTTCTTGTTTCTTGTGCACGAGGAAAATTAAGAATAGGGACTATGGATTAGGGAATCTGAGGTAAGGGATTTAGGCTTTTATAGATTGTGCTAGCAGAATTTTTCGAATAATTTGAGGAAACTAGCTTAATTTTGGCTGATTTTTAAAAAGGAGCACTGCTTGTATAATTGGAATACATTGATAACACTGAGACCATTTTTGTTTAATGTTTTAGCCGCATTCGCGCTTTGGTAACGGAGAGAGAGAGCCGCGGACGCTGGCAGTCTGGCAGGAGATTACGGGACTGGAAGTTGCCTGAAGACAAAGATAGCAAATATATATATATATATTAGAACAGGAGCCTGTCACACCAAAAAAGTATTGCCAAAAGATCGTGATACGTTTTTTGGACTTGTTTCGCTCATTTTGAAAAAGAAATAATTTTAAGAACAAGTGGCATAATTGGTAAACAAGAGCATAATTTGGGCAAAACATGGGCACTGCTAGTAGCATAAAATGCCACTTTTACTTGCACAATTTATAAAAGCCTAAAGGGATTAGGAAATAGTTATAAAAGGTGAGGGATTGAGGAGTAGGGACTGACGAAGTGCTCACCCAGCAGAGGATGTGATATCGGTATTGGTTTTCCTCTTCCACGGCTCGGAATCATGATGAAGAAATACTCAAAGTCCACGTTTGTTTTACTGACGCCTTTGACCTGGTAGGAATGTTTACCACTTCCTGACACGGCCAGCTTCCACGTTCCAAACCGCGGATTGTTGATTTCGTAAATTACAAGGGTGGGAAAGTTAGTGACACCAAAGATAACATCTGTCCCCTTCGGATCCTTAAGGGCAACCTTTTGGCTTGATCCTTGCCTCACTACGGTGATGAAAATCTTCTCTGTGGAATCATCAACAGTGATGCTGTACGTAGAACCTCGCACACTTCGCCTCTTTTTCCCGCTTGCACTATTACTTCCTCCGCTTTCAAGGCAAGTCGCACCAACAAGTGCACCAGCGGTAATCCCAGACAGCTTCTTAAGGTCATTTGATTTGGGGAGATTAAACATGTAACCACAGGTCTCTTTGGCTAGTTCTTCAAATGGCTTATAGCTCGACTTCCCACAAAGACCAGTTGTAAAGAAGTTTATAGTAATGCCATTCCCGAAGTCTCTGTTGGCGAAGCTGAGAACTTCGTCCATGTTGTCAACTGAATAGTCTTTGGCAGAGGCGTCGGTAAAAACGTACATAGGCGAGCCATAGTTCGGACTTACACGCATAGCGTCGAGGATGCCTTTGAAGGTAAGCTCTGGGCAGTCTCCACCTCCGCTGGCAGAGAGGCTGTCGATAGCTTTCTCGAAATTTGTTCCATTACCTTTTCCTTCGTAGGTGACTGGTCCAGTTCCTAAAAAGATGCAACAAACACGCGAAACAGGACAGAAGAGACAAATTTCATTCGAGTACGGAAGCATTTTTAATTGTAGCACTACGCGACATAATGTTTACCCTATGAAAAATGACTCTTTAGTGGACAACAAGTGTAAAATCTAAGTTCCTCCCTTACAGTAAGTTGTTGCCTTCAAACTGATTAGTTTGAGGACTTGGTTTATTTCTTTCTGGAATAGCTGCGATTTTCGCACTGGAGGAATGCGCCTTCGTAGCTGGCGGCTTTACAGCGCTCGAACTAGCGGAGAAGACGCGCGAAAACTAACGGCGCAACCAAGTGGAGGTTAGGGGGGGGGGGGGGGAAGGATTGGACAAAGCCAAAGGGTGAACGTTGTTCCCGGTCCATTCCCCTCGCGTTGGCCTATCTCTCACGCGATCCAAACTCAAGAAATTAGCCAGCTACGCAGGAAACGAAAGGATTTTTAGCACTTACCAGGATCGTTGAATGGGGATAAAATGTAGTCCACCGCCGCTGACTGATTCCTTGTGTGATTGACAATAGATTTGGCAATGGATTGAGCCGCGTGAATTTCGTCCCACATACTGCCAGTAGTATCAATAGCAAACATCAAAGTGACGTCTCCATTGACACTCATAAAAGTGTCAAAAGAAGCGGCGCCAAGATCTTTCTTAATGGAATTCATATAAGCCTTGACCGCAGAGCCAGTACTAGTGGTAGATCGCTTTTTTCGACCACTTGTCTTCGCGAGTTGAACTGCGGAGTATAACCCAAGACCGAGAGCTTGACGGGCAAAGAGATAGTTTCGTTGCTGAGTCGCTAATTTGATGTTTGCTTTGATTTTTGCTAGGCGTTGGCTGCTGTGACGATTTCGCGACCCCGAGGACGCCTGAGCTGCGTAGATTGATCTCTCAATTTGATCGAGGGCTACCAAGAACTTATTGGACGGTGACTTTCGCTTTGATGCTCCGGTCGACGGGAATCGTGACGCATGTGATGTGACTGCAGATATGAATGGGAAAAACCATAAATGAATAATTTCCCTGAGATCGTGTGATTGAGATATCCCCATTTCAGGGATGGTGCTGTGGTGAGAGCACTCGCCTCCCACCAATGTGGCCTGGATTTGATTCGATTCCCAGACTCATCTCATATGTGGGTTGCCTATAGTTGGTTGATTCTCTACTCTGCACCGAGAGCTTTTTCTCTTAGTTCTCCGGTTTTTCCCTCCCCTCAAAAACCAACATTTGACTTGATTTGAGTGAACTAATTGTTAATTTCATTTTACAATGTCCCCAATGAGTGCTACAGCGCCAGAACGACTAGTCATTTAAATAAAGTTCCTTTCACCATTACACTACAACGACGAACACGCTCACCAACACAGTTGTCTTCATAATTTTTTGTTATCCATGTATAATAACCAAAACTAATCCTAATTTCTCTAGGCTTAATTTTGGCTCCAAAAAACCGTTTCTTCAATTCATCAGAGTGCGTATTCAACCTACAATAGGTAAAATTAGGTTCACCAATTTAACCTACAGGTTTGTATCAAAACAGGATCACCGGCAGCCTCGCTTCCATTCTGAGGCCATGTAACTTAGCAACAACTGTAACATGGTCCACAAGCCTCTCTGTTAACCTGAGATAAGGTTGAAAGTGCTATTTCAATTGAAAAATGAGGATGATTACGGCAAGCTGCCGTGATAAAATAATTGAAGAATTAGGCTGAAAGCTGCTTCAAATTTACGTCTTTAGGCTGCCTTTGAAATGTATGTTTCACTGAGAGTCCCTTTGTTTTCCAAATGGTGCACATTCTACTGATAGGTATAAAGCATTTAGGATTCATGTGTTTTCTGAAATCAAAGGAACTTAAGGGCCAAACTCTTTTATACAAATGATATGTTTGGGAGATCAAAGTAGTTTTTGTTCCCAGGACCTTTCCCTTCGCTTGGGGTTGGAAGGGAAAGGCCCTGGGAACGAGGTTCTAGAAGTTAAGCTAATGACTTTTAGCAGGAAAGGTACAGTTTTTGAAAAATATTTTCCATGGAACAATTCTGGCTTTTTGGAAAAAAATTAACACACAATGGATCAATGTGACGTGGGCCCCACGATAACCGCCGTATTGATCCGGCGTTACAATACAACTAGTTCATTTCGCTTCGCGCTCTCACAAGTTCAAAATAGGAAAATGATATCCTGTATGCAGGGGAATCTTTTTTTACATTTTTTTATTGTTAGTGCAAGGCTATCGTCTTCTAATCAGCCAGCCAAGAGTAAATTAGTGAATATTGAAAGTACGCTGCATAATGAGTCATCTCTGAAAATTTGAACCCGATGTACCGGATCATCTCTGAGCAATGATGCTTTGAAAGTTCGAAATTGTACAAAGAATGTATTGGACCAGAAACCCATAAGGGTTGAAACGTGTAATGGCCCCATGTGTGCTGGGAAACAAGCTTTTGAATGTTCAATTTGCTAAGTACCATATTTGGAACAACAAGAGAGAAACATTCAACCACTCAGTTCGCTAGAACACCGTAACGCAACACCACCAATGTTCTCGCGCGAAATTAACTGGAGCGATGGGTTTCCAAATATGGTACTTAGCACTGAATATTCGGAAGCTGTGAACGCACGTTACACGTTTCAACCCTTATGGGTTTCTGATTGGACCATTACCGCTTTTGCCACCCAAGGATTTATTAGTTTTTGGTGTCTGATAACTGGCTCGTTATCAAAGTTATTAAATATTTAACTAAGTTTAGCAAGTTCCGTTACCTTTTGAAATCAATTGGTAAATAGCATGAAGCTTTCTGTGAGGAAATTCGTATGTTAATGAAACAAAATGTGAACTGAGACGTCAGGGAAGATTCCCCTATAAATGAAACTGATTAGCGCGAGGAAAATAAGGACAGGCCGAGTAGATTCTCCCGCCTTGAGATAAGGAGAGTTGCAAATAGGTAAAACCTGGCTATTTTTTAGCTCGGGATGCATATATATGCGGATAAATAATATGGAAAATATCAAAACACCTCAATAAATCACTTCGAGGAAGTCAAAACTGACTACTGAAGATGGTTGACTGGGCGTCTAGCGTTAACTTTGATTAGTTTTAGCATTGGGTATCTCAGGTTTGTATGCGTGCGTATGTGTTGTGTTTGGGTACACATTTCCTTATTTTGTTGTACGTAAATGTCGCAAAGCGTTTTTTTTTTAATTTTATTTCAATTTTATTTTTCTATTCTGGTCATTTAGGGTTCAAGTAAATAAACTATCTTTCTTTCCTGGACAACCTTACCTTTTATTGCCTTCCTCCTAGATGACGAGGACCTTCGTCGACGTCTCCCTTGAGAGTGAAAATAATGGAAAGAAAAACAGAGGAGAAGGGATCGAGCTTAGTTAACGTACTTCGATTCCTTTTTGCGCTCTATACCCTTATCTAGACCCTAGAGAAGTTTCAGCGTAACTGGAATAAAAGTAGCATGGGTGTGTGGAGTGGTGCATGGAAAGAAATGAACATTTATGATAAGGGGTTCAAATCCGCTTAATTTAAAGTGCCCATAACCCCAAAATATTTTTTTCCCTAAAATGAATCTTTGCACCTGTTAGAAACGCATCGCGGCTTTTTTTCCTTTTTCTAACAAATCCTGCCATTTTAGAGGCTTCAAAAGTTGCGAAAATCCAAGCATCTTTTGTTCACGACCGAGTTAGAAGGGGAGTGGGTCTATTCCTGTTTTTACGTCACAAACTGATTTACATTGCATTAACTCTTTAGCGAAAAAAATATTTTGGGGTTATGGGTACTTTAAGGCGGGGGTAAACATGAATTTCAATTACCTTTTAGGAGGTTTAAGGAGGGGTTAAATAAAAGAAAGTTATATCAAAGAAAGTTATTTTTGAAACACCATGGCCAACAGACAGTTGTCCCCCAACCAAGGGCATTCTAGGTTGGGAGGGGACTGTTTGGGAGTCCATATACCAATTTTTAACTTCCAATTAATTTTTGAACTATAAAAAAATCTTCACTGATTTCTTATTTCCCCAAATTTTACTACTCTTTTGAGAAAAACTATCTCCTCTCAAATATACTCAAAAATCACCAAAAATTTTACAAAACACTCCAAAACATCGAGTTGCGAGTAAGCAGAGGATTTTTGCATTGCCTGAGATGCGAACGAGATAGTCCATTATTAAAACTCTTTTTCCTGGTACGCACCGAAAATGATTACTTCAGGAAACATTCTTGTAGGATTCGTAGAACGCCACCATTTTCTTCGATCGCGCTGAAATTTAGCGTGTTTACTGGGAAGATATAGCCCCAGTTTTCCTGAAAGTCTCGGCTTTCTAGCTTTCATTACGTCTACATGAGAGCCGCTCTAATTCAGGCAATTTGAGCCGATGCGATGACCAAATTTTCAATCGATCGCGGAGCTCTCGCGAAGCGCTTTTTCTAAAGTTTTTCAGCCAAAAAATTACACTACAGGCTTCGGAATAGATAAAGGAAAGGATTTGTGGTTCATTGGATGGGATTTCAAGCGTTAAAATCGCTGAAAAGGTAAGATTAATTATTTACCGATTAATTAAACTGATTTTAGGTGGCGAGTAAAACGGCATTCACGTTTAAAAAGTGGTCATTTCACGTTGTTATGTGGTTGAGAACGGAGAAGAAATGGTTCAAAATGCAAACTCAGGCGTGCAGGGCTAATTGCAGTTATTGTTTTGTTACGTTCTTATTTTCGTCGAATCCCCGCTAATGGGGAATTTAAGAAACGGGTACGGCTACGACTGCGACATCGCCACAAAACAACAATATCATTGGTTAAAAGAGCACAAATAATCGTGCTGCACGTGCAGCACGGATTTTAGCAACTATCTTGGCGGTCCTCTCTGCATAACGACGACGTGAAAAAATCACCAAATTTGAGGTTTTGACGACAACTGTAAGCATGCGACAGAGAATCCTTCATTCTCTATTTTAACTCTGAAACCGCTCGTACCAATTTATTTTTAGGATACTTCACCCACATTGTAGGACGTGAGTGAGACTGAATAATCGCCAAAGACTTATGATAGAGCCAAGTTATATTTTTAGTTGCCGTTTTCGTCGACCGTCGCCGTCGTAGATCTTAAATTCCCTAATGACGTGTACCTAGCGATAATTAAATCAAACCTACCCGACCAACCGGAGACTCCCCATCCGGATGGTGAACGTGTTGCGGGCGCTGTTGTTGGAGTTGTCGAAGAAGAAAAGCCCATTAGCGCATTTCTTGCATCATCGAGAATAGAGGTGTAAAGATTCTGGCTGAAAACAAAATTGTTCAGAGTTGCGAATAGCACAAGGCAAAAAGTGGCCTTAACGTTGACGTAACAGAACACAGAATTCGCTCCCATGTTGTCTTGTAACGTCTGAGAGAAAAACGCAATGTTTCAGCTGATAATCCCTCATCTGCTATGAATGAAACGAGAAAAGTAAACGCGTATCTTGCTAGAAGGACCCGCTTCTTTGCATAAAGAGGATGTTGTAACTTCGATCCTAACTGAATAAATAATATACAAGGTTGAATTGAGGCAATTGAAACTGGCCGTATTTCTTTCTTTATTAAAGTGCTAAAATGGTATATTTTCAAATACTGTACTTTGAAATGAGAAATCAAGTCTTCGTTTCCATTTTTGCCTGACACTCCAATAATTTATGTGCATAACTGCTTGAGTTATATATTTTCGTTCTCTTATATGTCAAAGATGTCTAAAAATGTTTACATATCCCTTAGTTTAGTTCCTGGCTACTGGCACGGAGGATCCAAAATACCCCTTGGGACTTCCCATGCACTTTGTGTTAATTCGAGAGCTCGCCTCTCCTTCTAGCCACATGGTTGAGCTTCGAACGAAATGTATACAATTAATTGGCGTTTTTTTCAGGCCTCTTTCCTTCGTGTGTAATAATATTGGTTTAAGTGACGACTAAAGTTATAAATTTTGCTGTCGGAAGTACTTTAAGTCGCATTAATTTCCTAAATCTTCTACACATGCAACATACATTCGCGTTTCAAACTATTTTACACTACAGACTTATAATGAAGAATGGGGCCTTCGCAAAAACAAAGATATACAAAGATGAAAAATGAACGGATCCTATCGATCTCGTTTTGGGTTCCGGCTCTTTCGTCAAAACATTGATAAATGTGATTATTCTTAGAGGTTGTTACGGCCATGCAGCAGGGAAAATGCACGCACTCTTAATTTCATAGCCTTTTCTGCATAAGGAACTGCGTTGACATTCGGAGAACGAACCGATGTTTTTAATCAATTTATTTTTGGAATCAATGAAGATATGAATAACTTGAAAATGATTGAGTCATTGCCCAAGTTTGAGAGCTGTGGTATTCCCTTCTTCCGTTTTAGAACATTGAACTTTTTGTCCAATTTCTCAGATAGGCGATCTTTCAATTTTGACGATTTTGCCTCAATGGTAGAGCTGAATCACACTTGCTCTACCATTGAGGCAAAATCGTCAAAATTGAAAGATCGCCTGTCTAAGAAATTGGACAAAAAGTTCAATGTTCTAAAACGGAAGAAAGCGATGAAGATATGTTCATTGACGACGCCCTACAATGAACCATGATTCAGGGCTATCACCTTCCTCCGATCAATTAATACCACCTTTTCAGCCTCATCAAATCGAGAATGCAAATCCTGGTAACCATCACTTTTGAAGAACTCAGGCTGAATTCCAAAAGCTTTGTGTAACTTGAAGAATTTTGTTGATGAAGAAGATTTTATTTCTCTACTATAATATTTGAACTGCGGATATGAGTGAATGTCGTGAGAATTGTCATCGCATTTCATATTAAGAATACGATTTAACCAGTTGCAAAGACGGTATGAAAATTCCAAGCTTACTCTGGGTGCCAGAGGTTTTATTTTTCTTTGAATTCGCGAGGAGCGGTTAACCCGCTAAACGGTATCGCGGCTTCGCCGCTCATAGAGATCACGCCAAAGGAAATAAAACTTTCCGGTACCTAGGGTATTCCAAGGTGAGACTGGGACTCGAAAAACTTAAAACTAAACGCGGCCTTGCAGAAAAAATATTTCGAGAGTCTCACTAATAAGACCGTGTTAAATACCTGATACTTGGGACTTAACGACCTACAATGGTGTCGTCAACTAAAAAGTCACCTCAAAATATAACTTTGCACTATCGTAAGTTTCTCGCGGCTAGGCCATCTCGTTCGCGTACGCGTCGTACAATGTGGGCGAAGTATCCTGAAAATAAATTGGTACGGGCGGTTTCAGAGTAAAAATTGAGAATTATAGATTCACATTTTTTTCAAATTTGGTGATTTCACTTCGGTGTTGTGTAGAGTACCGCACGAGTATGTCACGTGCTAAAATGCGTACCGCACGTGCAGCACGATTAGTTTTTCTCTTTTAACCAATAATATTTTTATTTCGTGGGTGTCTGACGACCGCGTCGTGGAATATAAAGTCCCTACTACTTCTTTTTAATTAAGGAGCTGTGGAGCACAGTGTTTCTAAATCAACAAACATTCCAAGGTATCCACGGTCATCTTCTAGCCAGGAGTCGAACCGTCAAACTTGGCGAATGAGCGAAATGATCGTCGCAGTTATCTCGACAATTTAAAGCAATTGTCTCTGGTAGACACCTGAAAATTTCACGTGGCCAAGCCCGGACTTCAAATACAATATAAATACATTTCTTTCATTGAGGACGTTGAGTGCTTTCCAAATGCGTGGCTTCATAGCTAAGTTGGTGGGGCATTGCACCGGTATGACAGCGGCCCGTGGTCTAGACTTTCGAAAAGTCCTTCGTCTAGATACGCGCGGAACGAATGGTCCAGAGCCAGTGTCTTTCAGAGACAATTACTTAAATTGTCCTTGAGATAGGTGCGAGGATCATTTCTCTCTTTCGTCCATATCCCGGAACTTCAAATATACAAACTTCAGTTCAACTTTAGCAACCGATGTGCGAGACGATGAGAAAAGTAAAACTTCGTGCTTGATTGAGCTTCGAGTTCCACTATCTTGGAAATGATGGATTTGGAAATTGAAGCTCGACTCACGCAGAACATCCGAGCGACAAGCGAAACGTAATGAATATTTGCTGAATGTCCCACCAGAGTCTCGAAATTGACAATTGCATGTGTACTGAAAACAGACAGAAACGTCCTAATTCAAGAAGTCTTTTTAATGACCATCGTTTTTTTTTTTTTGCTATTAAGACTACACTTGCAGCTTTTTTAGCAAAGAAGAATTTCCTTTTTTTTTCTTTTTTGTAAACGACCAGGTTGCACACGAGTTCAGCGTTTCTTACGTTGCGATCGGGTAACTCTGCAAGAAGAAAGAAACGTTGAGGATCCCCCACTGTGAATATTACACAAACAAAACTTCATGTTCTTAACCAATCTGTCATCAACTGAAAGGATGATTTCATTTCTTTTTGAGGTACAAATGTTAAGACTGAATGCTTAACTTTATCAAATTACTTTAAGAACATTAAATTCAACAAGAAGTATAAGACGCCCTTTAAAATTTAATAGCGGATGACTTTACATGCAACGGCAGACGAATATACTTAAAATTACAAACCTGACCTAATGTTTCGTACCTTTGGAGATTTAATTATGTGATAAGAAAAGAAAACGAGGGTTTGTTTTAATATACTCAAACAGCAATTATTAACAAGGCATCACTTATAGAAATCTTGACAATATGGAATTCGGTTCTTATATCTCGATCAATCATTCAACCTGCAAAATCTGTTTGTCCGCTGAAGTCTTTTTCAAATCCTTTAGCTCCACTTAAACTCTTAAAAATAACTTACCAATTTGCTAAGCCATTTGAGCTGATTTATGCGTTACATTTCAATCTATGTCCTATTATTTCGTAAGTCTTATTATTTCTTTGAAATTAAATATCGTTGACCTTTTCACAGGTCGATGGACACTGAAAGGTTTATTCAAATGCCCGACACATTTTAATTCAATACAATTATTTCGTCGGGATCTACCTCTTCGTTTTCTTCGTCTTCTTCGTTTTCTTCTTGTAAATTCAAAAGCCTTGATCTACGTTGTTCCTCTCGCTGTGTTCTCCTTGTCGACGAGGCGATACTTGACGTGTCATCGCCCATTCGGCTGGATTCGGGATTCGACGGTATCACACTCGCGAAATCCCCGATGTTTGACGGCGCATGACGGTCGTTCGAAGTAACCTGCGCCGGTTTCTCCTCGGTTTCCCAACAACTGTAACGAATTACTTTAGCAAAGTTTGTAACTATAACCAACAAGTTTTTAAAGGCAAAAGCTGAAGCCCCAGATCGAAATTTATAATGAAGAAAAAGGCGAATTATCAGAAATGGGAAATTAATCAACATCGCATGCACAAGTATATAGATAATAAAGATCTTCTCCTGCATTTTGCTTGCCTCGTTTGTGTTGCTCAGTGCTTCGCGTACTGGTACGGCAAAGTTAAAAGTTAAAATAACCAGCCTAATGATCGCGAGAGCGCAGATAGAGTAGTGTACATCACTGGGCAAAGCTGCGTTTTTTTGCGGATCAATGATCGCGTCCAAAAGATTAACAATGTCCATGATATCCACAATAATTTGCCAGTCCAATTTCATGTGTAAGTGAGGCTCGTAATCCTCCGCACCAAGCAGTAAATAGACCAGCGCTGTTGCCGATAAGGGATATTTTACGAATCCATGATCGAGTCCGGGCGATTCATCGTCAATCTTTGTCATAAGGGTACCAAGAATCCACCCAGAGTGGATGCAGAGAGGTAAGGTGTATAGAAACCACACTCCAGATGCCACTTCGCGGTGTCGACCATTTATCTGTCCCTTTGCCCAAAGTAACATTGCCGGTATGTAGGCGAGTAAGAATGCATGGAACGACGAATTGTTCTCGTAAATAACGAGGTACTGGTTCAAAACTAGAATCTGGCAAAGCAATACCAGGATGAAGAAGCAACGACCAATCCACTTGAAGAGATCTGGGCGGCCAACTTTACATTTGAAATCATGTTTACACATTGTGCCGCTGTTTGTATTGCAAACTAAAAGGTTAACAAGATAAACAACTGATCGATCCCAGGATTCTTTGAGAGAATCAGTCGAGCGGAAAAAAAAGGTCTGGTGTTACCTACCCAGAATCCTCAAGAGAACTAAAGTTTAGAATGGTTGGACGGTTGGCTGTTAGCACTGAACAAAGGGATGTTACATACATGACATATGATGTGAGATGATGGAGGCAGTACGGCCCAGAGGTTAGGGTGCTTGCCTTGTGAATCGCAAATCTCGAGTTTAAGACTTGTTTTGATCAAGATGATCAAGATGATTTATTTAACTCAGCTCAGTTTCACATAATATATTATAGGTAAAATTTACATAGGCAACAGAAGAGAGTGTAATAAGAGTGTAAGGTGTAATAACAAAATAGGGAGCGAGTTCGGATCATCCAAATAGCAAAGGCTAATCTAGTGGATGACCCCTCCAATAAAATACAATTAGAGACGGAATTTAAAATATATTTTTTTATAAAAAAGATATTTCTTCATCCGCTAGGGTAGATAATTAATTAGAATAACAATTAAGCATAGAGTCCTTAAGAGCTTCTGCCTGAGAGACCGAGGCAGACTTGGAAATGAAGGTCGGCCGATTTCGCTTAAAATTGGTACACAAAGTACTTATGTCGACTTATGTAATATGCCAAAGTTTCAGCTTCAACGACTTTTTTTAGCCGAGTTCTGGATGTCAGCCCCTCAGGGGTCCCCAGAGGCTGATTTTCAGTGCAATTTTGGCCACTTTTAAATCTCTCTTTTAGCAACATGATATTAATTTCAGGCAAGAACAAAACAATCTTTGTAAAGCCCTATGTTTAGGCTTTTACGGGTGAGAACATTAGCTCATGGAAATTTTTCGCTAGCCTGTGGCTGTTATCACAACTTGGTCATATTTGAAGCATATGGGAAGCAACCGAAAATGGCCTGTATTTCAGACCAAATATTTTCCATGCCCATGTTTTATATCTTGAGGTCTTAGTATCCCTGCAAAGTTCAGCCCTTAGTTTAGTAATATCAAGAAAAAAATACTAAGGTTGAGGCTTTTTACTAAGAAAAAAACTTACGAGAAGATGGCTAAGCAGGCTACTTCCGGTTAAAGTTTCAACAAAGCGTGTCTGCAAAAATCAGCCATTTAATTTCGATTATCTTTTTTCCTTCCAAGTTATGGTTAAAAGAGACTCTGAAGTTAATTGTCACCGAAAAGACTTGCCGTTAATAAGAAATTTTTATGTGATTGTTTTAGGACCGATCAGATAGTAGTCCGACAGCGGTTGTAAATTTCTTGGAAGAAGTCTTGAAAATTACGGACAATAGAGCCGCTGCGAAAACTCTTTATTTACCTAACAACACATCTCTTGCCGGTAAATCAAAATTGCATCTTTTTCGTCCAAACTGCAATGTTAAGTTTATCTCCTTTGTTCAACTCGTTCAACGTATCACGTCTGTGGCCCG
>NC_090875.1:18920445-18935445 GCF_036669935.1 Montipora foliosa
TTGCCGTCATGATCTTCTGGAGTGTGGTTTTAGTCAAATTTAATGGATCACTGTTTCCTCTTAAGTCCGCACTATTCAAGTGGACGATGAAGAAAAAATAATTCTGCACTATCTTCATGACAGTAAAGGAAAAGAACTTCAAAAACATGCATTCATTTTTAATTAAAGTTCGTAGGGTTTTAAAAACGTTTTTTTAAAAAACAGCGCCATTGAATTTACGCAACAGTTCGTCCTCGAATGAATGAAGGGGGTAGTTTCTAAAGAAACTGTGGTGCTGCGTGGGTGAGGAAGTAGAATACAAAAATTCGGTTTTATCAACGGAGTTGATAATGTAAATTGGCCACCGTACAGAGATTCGAAAAGCTGACGTTTCGAGCGTTAGCCCTTCGTCCTCGAGTTCGTCCTCGAGTTTTCCAAGCTTTCAGCCACTACTCGATCAGCCACCTTTCCAGAGCTTTTCCATTCTCCCGCTCCCTTCTCTTTAACGTTTCATGATGAACTGGAAATAAATGTGGCATTCTTTTGTCGGCCTGGAATTTTTTTCCAGGCGTTTTTGTTGCCATGTTATCTTAACTAATAGTTGAAGTAGTGCGTAACATATCGCAGTTGCGTTACCTGCGCAATAACGTTGCGCACAAACAATGAGCACACACTAAGCGATTTTGTTTGCCGATTGCAGTGATTTTCATGAATCGGTAGCGCAATTCGACAGCGCATTTCGACGCACACCTGGCGATTGCCACTCCACTTTTGTTCCCAGGCGTCTGTTCTCTTTCATCTTTGCACCATGCTTTGCTTTTCTCTGCAATTTTTATGCAGTGGCATGATAAAATCAAAGGGAATTATTGGTTGAATCCTTCAGCAATTCGCTCGGACGGGCGTAAAAAATTGCAGAGTTTTTGGGCAAGACACTATTCTCTCACGGTGTCCCTCTCTACCCAGGTGTATAAATGGGTACCGGCGAATTCAATGCTGGGGGTAGCCCAGCGATGGACCAGCATCCCATCCAGGGGGGATTAGAAAAACTCCTAGTCCATTCATGCTAAAGAAACTGGGATAAGCTCCCGCCTAATGGGCCACTTGGCCCGTAAGTAGCCTTTACCTTTACCTTATCTAGGCGCATCCTTATGTCCAGAAATTCACCGAATTAGATGCACTCCCAATTCTGAAATCCAACGCGAAGTATCCAACAATGGGCAAATGCATCTCTCTATGGAGCAGTATTTGGAGGGCACTTTGTGACGTTAATTAGTTGTCTGTATTCCAAGGCACGAGTGATGTTGAAGTTGTCTTATGCCCTACGGAATCTTTTTACTTCATACTCTTCAGACTTGTACCCAACCCGCCATGACGGTGCCTTTCCAACCTCCACCGCCCCCCCCCCCCCCCCCCCCCCCCCCACCTTTGATTGTGGGGTTTCCCCTTGGTGGAACTGCAGCATTTTCACTTTGGATTTCGCAGCTTTTCAAAACCCAGCCGTATATATTTGTATAAGATTTGGCAGCCAATAAACCTGTTGTTTGGTTGTCTTCTGTTTTCTATTCTAGTTAAATTAAATGAAAATTTTCAAAACATAGCCCTTCAGTCCAAATCTAGGCGTTTCCAAAATGTTAGTCACTTTAAGTGAATCTTTGGTATTCATACGGCCTTCCGCCAAAATACCTAAACTTCGCTTGGGTACAGAAATTTAGCCACAAGTTTAGTGATTCGCAAAAGAATTAAAAGTTCAATGACATTTTGCGAAGGCATATCTGCCATCAAAAAACAAAATCGACAATTATATCTAAGAACCGTTTGCCTTTCACCAACTAATAGCAATCGTCTGTTTACAGTTAGATAATGCAACTCAAAATTTGTATTTCTGGATGTGTTTAATTTTCAAAATCTGTCTCATTGAGTGGACCAGGAGCCTCAGGACAAAAGAAGCACAAAATGAACAAAAAATATACATAATTATTTGGCGCTTATTAAATTAATTTTTTTGGAGCTCAAAACGAGAAATATTGACAGAATTTAGGATTGTTGTGAAGTGTTTACCCAAATAGATTTCTTCATTTTCTTCTTGTAATGAATTCGTAAAAAGAAAGATACGCCGTACGATATTGGTCATATTTTTCCCCGTGCCACGTAACTTTAGGTAGTATAATAATTAAGTATTGACGCCAACTGGCGCGATTAGAAGCCAATGGCATTTCACTATTTTGCGTGGGCTTTTCCCTTTTAATACATTTCTTGGCCTTTACCTGCAAAACAGCAGTGTGGAATACCCAAATTTAATTTAAAATAACCATTTTTTTTATTTTTTTCGCAAAGAGCCTACTTTTGCCGTCCATAAAATGAAGTTTAACATTTGTTGGAAATTTTTCGAAGTGGTAACAATATAATAACACGAGTTCAAATTGTACATCGTCTTTATGGTATGCAAAAATTAACGCCGTTTCAATCGGCAGCTGTACCAATATAGAGAGCAGAACGCTAAAACCTCTTCAGTTCCGCCTTGCATTTGACGTTAGCACCGGAGCTCGAAAACTTGTCCTTTGTACTATAAAGTTGCATGATTTCAGAGCACGCCAAATCAGGTATGGCAAATTTTTCAACAAGCAATGGAAGTAAGCGGACGTTTGAAGAACTAGTTTGTTCGTCAGATGTGAATGAAGTACACGCTATGCGATTTGTCATCGCCATACAAATTGCGTTGTCCTTGACGACATCGCTTGGAAACACCCTTATGCTCTTCGCTCTTAACAAGGAAAGCAGCCTACACCCACCATCAAAAGTCTTGTATACGTGTCTAGCGAGTTCCGATCTCTGTGTTGGTTTGATTCTCCAACCTCTATACGTGGTTATATTGATAGCAGCGATGCAAGGATATACAAGCATGTGTACTAATGTCTTGATGGTTACCTACCTCGTCGGTATTGTTATTTTTGGGATTTCACTTTCGACATTAACAGCAATCAGCATCGATCGCCTTTTTGCTTTGCTGTTGAGGCTGAAGTATAGGTTGGTTGTCACTCTTAATCGATGCCGAATCCTTGTAGCTTTCTTGTGGTTTTTCCACATCTTCGTTGCTACAATGTACTTTTGGGTTCATCTTATCTTTTTGTGGTATGGCTACATTTTAATGCTGGTTTGTTTTATAACATCAGTTTCTGCATACACAAAAATCTTTTTCGTCCTCCGGAATCATCGAATTTCAATCCAAAACGGTTTTCTCCCTCGTCGACTCCCGAATGGAAGGCGATCATGCGCAACTCCTTGCAATATGATGGGTTATAGAAGAACAGTATGTACAGCTATATGGGTGCAGCTCACATTGGTGGCTTGTTATCTTCCATATGGTGTCTACACAACTTTAGTGACTATCTATGGTCTCTCACCATCTCTTAATCTCGCTTCGCGGTTTGTAGCGATACTCGTATATTTACACTCGACTCTGAACCCATTTCTTTACTACTGGAAGATAACTGAAGTAAGGCGAATCGTTAAGGATACCCTCAGATGGGCGTGTTTAGCATCACAAGTTCAAGACCTTCCCACCAATGCAAGAACAACAGGAATTTAATGCAGAAGCTAAATATGTATGGGTACTTTCACCTCGTGAAGCTTGGATGAGCGGAACCATACATAAGTACAAATTTCTGCAATGACGAGCATGCAGATTGTATGGAAAACGTCTCCTAATTACAGAACATTTAAAAAGATCAAAAGACTTCTTCATTGCCTCTTTCACTCTTTGCATGTAAACTCCACGCACTTGAGAGACCGATAGCCAAATTATCTGAGGATTTACTTGAAATACCACAGGGAGACTGTACTACCGTCAACAGAACCATTGGGGATATATTAGGGAGTTTAAGAAACGAAGACGCCGCTTTGACTTCGACTACGTCGCAAAACAACAAATGCCATTGGTTAAAAGAGGAAAAATAATCGTGCTGCAAGTGCAGCACGCATTTTATCTCGTATTTTTGCGGTGCTCGGCGTAACATCGCATGAAATCACGAAATTTGAGGTTTTAACGACAACGTATTACTAAGCGTACAAGTGCGAACTTTTCATTCAATATATTTTTACTCTGAAATTAAACCGCTCGTGTAGCTTTAGTTTTAAAATACTTCGCCCACATTGTACGACGTAAACGAGTGGGATTAATCGTGAAGGACTAACGATTGTGTAATGTTAGTTTTTTTTTCTTTTTTAACTAATAATAATATTGTTTAGTGGCGTTGTCGTTGCACTGTCTAGCGGTCGTCGTTTCCAAAACTCCCTAATATCCTTGTAAGAGACGACGAAAAAGTGTAGTTCTTTGTAGACTTCACCACGATATCGAGACCCTCTCTTTTTCTGAAGAGTAACTCCACTAGGCTCAGTAACACTGTCAAGCTTTCAACATAGCCTATTCGGCCATCCTCTTTTTTTTTCCGTTCAGCGTCGTCCGACCGACCCAAATTTTTGCCATTTTCCGAAAAAAAATAACAATAAAAGTACCGACGCAGTTAAACCATTTTTATGTGGCATAGGAGTTTTGGTGGTTCATCCTTTTCCCCATGTTGTCTTAATTTTACACGACGTCAACCGACTTTTCCGCCATATTGATTTTAGGTTCACGTCTTGTTGTTTTCCATCCTCCGTAGCAATGATGCTGGCGAAGCAGACCTCCGTTTCCGAAACTACTTATGAATTTTTTTTTTAGGTTGTTTTTCCATTCGACCGACCGACCCAATATCAGGAAACGCATTCGACGCTAAACAAAAAAAAGGGGGGATGGCCTTACGTTAATTAAAAAAACTATTTTTTGCTCGCTATATTCTCTTACGCAGATGTTTTTGTGAGTAACATCAACATTTTGCTGGCGAAACCGGCCTCTATGATCATCCTGTTTTAATTTTTAAGGCACAGTTCAGGTAACAATGCATGCATGCCCCTCTTAAATCTCGATAATGGACTAGGCATACAGTGTACTAAAGATTAGCCTGCGCGCCTTGTTCACGAATTCAAACGGAGTTTTAATTACACCATGTAGGATCCAAATATAATTCTTCTTTCCCAAAATGGAGAAAATTAGCAACTTCGCTGTGACAAGAATATCACTGTGACACTTTCGTTTTACAAGTCCGTAACTTACAATATTAGCTTCCATTACAAATGGGATTTTCAATAGTTTGCCGTTACAGAATAACATATTCCTTGTTATAATTCATGTAAGTATATACAACTGATTAGATAATCTTATATCGGCTCTTTTCTCACGGCAAAAGTGAATCACTTTGCTTCCAATTTCATTTTAAAATTAGGTAACAATTTCTAAATAAGTAACCGCAGGTTTTGAAAATCTAATTAAACTAAAACATCTAGAGAAAAGAAAAAAATTGTTTATTATAATTATTTCAGTTTTTCGCTTTTAACTTTCCACTGAACAGTTTTTGGCATACCGTAAGCGTTAAAATCGATGCTCTCAGTGAGGAAGACGAAGAGGATATGAAAACCAATTTCCTTTAGGGGAGATTACAGTTCAAATAACCGTACAGGCAAAGCATCTCGTTCGCGTACGCTTCGTGCTTTTTACAATATGCATTGCCTCATTCTCGCGAGTACAACAAAGTAGCATTAAGTACTTCTTTTTGGTTTTCTTTTCTCGCTTGTAATCGGCAATTATTCCCCCCCCCCCCCCCCGCCCCTCCCTCCCCCCTACAGGAGGAATGAAACATGATACAGTACGTTTATTAGGAGAGTACAGTCAGCCATCTGATGGTTACAAGCGCTACACGTGGACAATTCCATGCCACATAGTAAACTTAATACAAGGAGCAATATATAACGAGCGAAGTCTTAAGCAGCAGACAACGGAAACATGATGTACCACGCTAATGCAGTGGCACTGAACTTCGAGAAAAAATCGCTTGTAATCGGCAATTATTCCTCTAGGATCGAGAGGGTAGTGGAACTAAGTAGATTTCTCTGGTGGACACAGTAGAATCATTAACTTAGCCTGCAATGGCGTCGAAAGTCATGTAACGCGAATGGCGTTTTAGTGGATCCTTAAACAAAATATACCCTTATGGAGCTCAATAATGGAAAGTCAGTTGGATAAACTAGGCAGGAATCTCAAAAGCGACGAGTACTGGACTTCGACAACAATCTATCGCCCGTCGAGACGAAATCAAAGGGAGCTGTATTTACCTGAAGTACATGGTAATTTGACACGATTGAGTTTCTTGTCTTCACGCACGCAATGAAATAGGAAGAGGTTTTCGCCTCTAAGAGCAAATATGTTGTTTGTTTCAATAAATTTTTCGCTGGAAAAGGATTCTGTCGTATTTTCTGCCTTTGTGAATTATAATATCATGTTGTGTATTGAATTTTCGAGCTTAAGGTTGAAATGTGATATGGGAGAAGTTTTTTAGTATTGCTCTGTAAGCAGGAAGGGTTCACAGCTGGCCTGTTGGAAGTGTGCTTGAGCTTCAACAAAATGAGCCCCAAAATCAGTGAAAAATTGTGACACAGTTGAATAATAAAGTAGCTGCTATTTCTAAAATGATGGAATTACCTGGTTAGAATAAATAACGTCGTACGCGTCTTGGAGAGTAAATTTTGACTTTGCATAAACAAGACTTGGGCGATTGTGATCTTTGTTTTGACTTCGCTCATTTCATTGTCAAACTTTATAACACTTGACAGAAAAAGAAACTTACAAAAACCCGGTATCTTGCCATCATTTGACACAGATACTTCACTGTTTGGCGAGTAAACATGCCGCGGTAACTTCATCACGGCGCCCGCTGAATTCCGGCGATGTCACTTTCGATTTTGCGATTTATTTGTGCAGCCAAAACTTACAATAACAAAATTGAACGTAGTAAAAATCTCCCAATATGTTTGTCGCTGATCGTAACTGTTTATATTCCATATTCACGGTTCAAAATAAATGTTGTTTTCATGCATGTCGAAAATATGTTATTCAGCGATTGTCCTGCAAACTTCCTTCTGCTCTTTCTAAAAACTGTGAATCAATATTTATTTACTTTTGCATCAATATTTGTTTTTGCATAAAGCAAGCTAACAAAATCTGTACCTTGCTGAGTTCGCATTTGTTAGCGTTAATAGTATTTTCGGTCCGATGCTTCTGTTTTATGAGGGGTATATTATTTTGGTCTCCCATCCAAACACTAGCCGGGCTTAACTTCAGTGAACTTCGGTATTACAAAGCTGTCAGATGCTCAGAGGGCGCGCTTAAACTTGTGGTAAAAAGAAGTTTATCAACATATCAGCCCAGAAGCCAATGTTTCTCACTTCCCATTTATTTTCTTCAATCTTTCTGGGTTCAGTACTTTGCTAGTAACCACATGTCTTCTCAGACTATTTACTCAAGACTTCTACCATGGCACTACAATGATAGACAATACCAAAACAATGTCGTGCACTGTTAGAGCTACATATTACGCAAGGACAGGTTTGTTTCGTCGTACGAACGTGTGAGGACCTGTGAGCTAAAAGGCCTCGTCTGGTATGACTTCTTAATGACCCCCCAACTTGAAAAAAATTGTCTGGAACGGTGCACGTACCACAGGCAACCCAGTGTACCCTCACGGACGGTCTAGTTTTTAAAAAAAAACTTTGTTGAGCATAGCAGCGAGGTTTCAAGCAGGCGTCATCTTCATTTGGCTAGTGTTTTTTGTATCATATCTCTTCGTTGTCGTCATGATCATCTTCTGGAGTGTGGTTTTAGTGAAATTTAATGGCTCACTGTTTCCTCTTAAGTCTGCACTATTCAAGTCAGGACGAGGAAGAAAAAATAATTCTGCACTATCTTCATGACAGTAAAGGAAAAGAACTTCAAAAACATGCATTCATTTTGAACTAAAGTTCGTAGGGTTATAAAAACGTTTTTAATTAACAAACAGCGCCATTAAATTTACGCAACAGTTCGTCCTCGAGTTTTCTAAACTTTCAGCCACTACTCGATCAGCCACCTTTTCCAGAGCTTTTCCACACTCCCGCTCCCTTCTCCTTAACGGTTCATGATGAACTGGAAATAAATGTGCCATTCTTTTGCCGGCCTGGAATTTTTTCCCTGGCGTTTTTATTGCCATGTTATCTTAACTAATAGTTGAAGTAATGCGTGACATATTGCAGTCGCGTTACCTGCGCAGTAACGAGATGATGGACCTAGCATTTTTATATAAAACTACAAATGGACTTATAGACATTGACCGCAGCATTTTACCAACCATACGCAGGTCTGCAAGAGTAACAAGATTATGCCATGCCAGTAATGCTACTACCTATACTAGCAAGAGATGTAGAACTTTAACTTACCAGCGTTCATTCTTTATACGTACAAGCAGGATCTGGAATTCTCTACCTACCTACATTAGACACAATTCTCTTTCACTCGCTTCGTTTAAAAACAAACTTTTTGAATATTATACAAATGCTTTTTCGATCATTTACAATCCGGACAATCCTAAAACATGGAAATCTGTTTGTCCTAAATGTAAAATGGCCCGACCCCTTGTTAAAGAAATAACTTGTTGTTTTTAACTATTAAGCTCAATATTTTTGTAATTCAGTATTTATTTTTGGGACCACAGTAATTGGTTATGCTGTTGTGGCCTCCCTGCCCCACATTTGTTGGGGCGAAGTCAAAAAAAATAAAATAAAATAAACGTTGCGCACAAACAAGTAGCGTACGATAAGCGATTTTGTTTGCTTTTGGTTGGTTGGCCGCATCGTTCAATGATTCTCTCAATGTGACTGCGCGTTGCAGTTATGAGCTATGCTGTCAGTCGATATTTGACTCTGTGGCTGCGTGATGCAGCTCGAGTCAAATACCCACATTTCACCCTTACTCAAAATAGAGTCTCCAGTAGCTCAGTGGTTAGAGCATCCGTACTAGATCACGGAGCTCGAGGGTCGTGGGTTCGAATCCCATCTGGTGCTCGGATTTTTCCGAGTTCCCAGTGGGTTCAATTGTAACACCTTTCATAACCGATTTTGTCTGCCGATTGCAGCGATTTTCATGGATCGGTAGCGCAAACCGACAGCGCATTTCGACGCACACCTGGCGATTGCCACTCCACTTTTGTTCCCAGGCGTCTGTTCTCTTTCATCTTTGCACCATGCTTTGCTGTTCTCTGTCATTTTTATGCAGTGACATGATAAAATCAAAGGGACTTATTGGTTGAATCCTCCGGCAATTCCCTCCGACGGGCGTAAAAAATCGCAGATTTCTTGAGCAAGACACTGTTCTCTCACGGTGCCTCTCTTCACCCAGGTGTATAAATGGGTACCGGCGAATTCAATGCTGGGGATAGCCCTGCGATGGACTAGCATCCCATCCATGGGGAAGTAGAAATACTCTTAGTCCCTTCATGCTAAAGAAACTGGGATAAGCTCCCGTCTAAAGGGCCACTTGGCCCGTAAGCAGCCTTTACCTTTACTTTACCTAGGCACATCCTTATGTCCAGAAATTCACCGAATTAGATGCAATCCCAATTCTGAAATCCAACACGAACTATCCAACAATGACGTAAGGGTGAAGGTTAGCGTTATTTTTAGCGTAGGGCAAATGCATCTCGTTATGGAGCAGTATTTGGAGGGCACTTTGTGACGTTAATTAGTTGTCTGTAGACCAAGACACGAGTGATGTTGAAGTTGTCTTATGCCCTACGGACTGTTTTTACTTCATACTCTTCAGACTTGTACCCAACCCGTCATGACGGTGCTTTCCCAACCCCCCTCCCCCCCTCCCCCGCACCTTTGATTGTGGGGTTTCCCCTTGGTGGAACTGCAGCATTTCCACTTTGGATTTCGCAGATTTTCAAAACCCAGCCGTATATATTTGTATAAGATTTGGCAGCCAATAAACCTGTTGTTTGGTTGTCTTCTGTTTTCTATTTTAGCATAAATACACAGGTGATTATACAAAATCGCGAGCTCTCATTGGCTCGCTATCTCGAATTATCAGCCGATATAATCACCTTGACGGACAAAATGGCTGCCAGTAGTCGTTTTGCCACTGTAAGTGAAGATGATTTCGCGTTGAGATGTTTTTTTTTTCTCTTTTTTTGAAATAATCACCTGTGTATTTATACTAAAACAATTATTCGCCTTCGGCGAATAATTGTTAAATAGTTAAATTAAATGAAAAATAATTTTCAAAACATAGTCCTTCAGTCCAAATCTAAGCGTTTCCAAAATGTTAGTCACTTTAAGTGAATCTTTAGTCTTCATCCGGCCTTCTGCCAAAATACCTAAACTTTGCTTGGGTACAGAAATTTAGCCACAAGTTTAGTGATTTGCAAAAAAATTAAAAGTTCAATGACATTTTGCGAAGGCATATCTGCCATTAAAAAACAATTTCCAAAATTATATCTAAGAACCGTTTGCCTTTCACCAACTAATAGCAATCGTCTGTTTACAGTTAGTTAATGCAACTCAAAATTTGTATTTCTGGATGTGTCTCATCAATGGACAATTAATTTTCAAAATCTGTCTCATTGAGTGGACCAGGAACCTCAGGACAAAAGAAGCACAAAATGAACAAAAAATATACATAATTAGTATAAATACACAGGTGACTATACAAAATCGCGCGCTCTCATTTGCTCGCTATCTCGGATTATCAGCCGATAATCACCTCGACGGACAAAATGGCTTCCAGTAGTCGTTTTGCCACTGTAAGTAAAGATGATTTCGCGTTGAAATGCTTTTTTTCCCTCTTTTTTGAAATAATCACCTGTGTATTTATACTAAAACAATTATTCGCCTCAGGCTCAGTGATTATCGGTGAATATTCACCTCGACTTTGTCTCCGTGAATATTCACCCATAATCACTTCGCCTTCGGCGAATAATTGTTAATTATTTGGCGCTTATTAATTAAATTAATTTTTTTGGAGCTCAAACCGAGAAATATTGACAGAATGTAGGATTGTTGTGAAGTGTTTACCCAAATAGATTTCTTCATTTTCTTCTTGTTATGAATTCGTAAAAGGAAAGATACGCCGTACGATATTGGTCATATTTCTCCCCGTGCCACGTAACTTTGGGCAGTTTAATAATTAAGTATTGATGTCAACTGGCGCGATTAGAAGCCAATGGCATTTCACTATTCTGCGTGGGCTTTTCCCTTTTAATACATTTCTTGGCCTTTACCTGCAAAACAACAGTGTGGAATACCCCAAATTTAATTTAAAATAACCATTTTTTTTATATTTTTCGCAAAGAGCCTACTTTTGCCGTCCATAAAATGAAGTTTAAAATTTGTTGGAAATTTTTCGACGTGGTAACGATATAATAACACGAGTTTAAATTGTACATCGTCTTTATTGTATGCAAAAATTAACGCCGTTTCAATCGGCAGCTGTACCAATATAGAGAGCAGAACGCTAAAACCTCTTTCCGCCTTGCATTTGACGTTAGCACCGGAGCTCGAAAACTTGTCCTTTGTACTATAAAGTTGTATGATTTCAGAGCACGCCAAATCAGATATGGCAAATTTTTCTACAAGCAATGGAAGTAAGCGGACGTTTGAAGAACTAGTTTGTTCGTCAGATGTGGATGAAGTACACGCTATGCGATTTGTCATCGCCGTACAAATTGCATTGTCTTTGACGACATCTCTTGGAAACACCCTTATGCTCTTTGCTCTTAACAAGGAAAGCAGCCTACACCCGCCATCAAAAGTCTTGTATACCTGTCTTGCGAGTTCCGATCTCTGTGTTGGTTTGATTCTCCAACCTCTGTATGTGGTTATATTGATAGCAGCGATGCAAGGATATACAAGCCTGTGTACTAATGTCTTGATGGTTACCTACCTCGTCGGTATTGTTATTTTTGGGATTTCACTTTCGACATTAACAGCAATCAGCATCGATCGCCTTTTTGCTTTGCTGTTAAGGCTGAAGTATAGGTTGGTTGTCACTCTTAATCGATGCCGGATCCTTGTAGCTTTCTTGTGGTTTTTCCACATCTTCGTTGCTACAATGCACTTTTGGGTTCATCTTATCTTTTTGTGGTATGGCTACATTTTAATGGTGGTTTGTTTTATAACATCAGTTTCTGCATACACAAAAATCTTTTTCGTCCTCCGGAATCGTCGAATTTCAATCCAAAACGGTTTTCTCCCAGGTCGACTCCCGAATGGAAGGCGATCATGCGCAACTCCTTGCAACATGATGCGTTATAGAAGAACAGTGTGTACAGCTTTATGGGTGCAGCTCACATTGGTGGCTTGTTATCTTCCATATGGTGTCTACACAACTTTAGTAACTATCTATGGTCTCTCACCATCTCTTAATCTCGCTTCGCGGTTTGTAGCGATACTCGTTTATTTACACTCGACTCTGAATCCATTTCTTTACTACTGGAAGATAACGGAAGTAAGGCGAGTCGTTAAGGATACCCTCAGATGGGCGTGTTTAGCATCGCAAGTTCAAGACCTTCCCACCAATGCAAGAACAACAGGAATTTAATGCAGAAGCTAAATATGTATGGGTACTTTCACCTCGTGAAGCTTGGATGAGCCGAGCCATACATACGTACAAATTTCTCAATGACGAGCATGCAGTTTGTATGGAAAACGTCTCCTAATTACATAACATTTAAAAAGATCAAAAGTCTTCTCCATTGCCTCTTTGACTCTTTGCATGTAAACTCCACGCCCTTGAGAGACCGATAGCCAAATTATCTGAGGATTTACTTGAAATACCACAGGGAGACTGTACTACCGTCAACAGAACCATTGGGGATATATTAGGGAGTTTAAGAAACGAAGACGCAGCTATGACTTCGACTACGTCGAAAAACAACAAATGCCATTGGTTAAAAGAGGAAAAATAATCGTGCTGCACGTGCAGCACGCATTTTATCTCGTATTTTTGCGGTGCTCTGCGTGACATCGCGTGAAATCACGAAATTTGAGGTTTTAACGACAACGTAAGCGTACAAGTGCGAACTTTTCATTCAATATATTTTACTCTGAAACCGCTCGTGTAGCTTTAGTTTTAGGATACTTCGCCCACATTGTAGGACGTAAACGAATGGGAATAATCGTGAAGGACTAAGGATTGTGTAATGTCAGTTTGTTTGTTTGTTTTTTTTAACTTAGTCTAATGATATTATTGTTTTGTGGCGTTGTCGTTGCACTGTCTAGCGGTCGTCGTTTCCAAAACTCCCTAATATCCTTGTAAGAGACGACGAGAAAGTTTAGTTCTTTGTAGACTTCACCACGATATCGAGACCCTCTCTTTTTCTGAAGAGTAACTCCACTAGGCTAAGTAACACTGTCAAGCTTTCAACATAGCCTATTCGGCCATCCTCTTTTTTTTTCCGTTTAGCGTCGTCCGACCGACCCAAATTTTTGCCATTTTCCGAAAAAAAAAAAAGTACCCCGACGTAGTTAAACCATTTTTATTTGGCATAGGAGTTTTGGTGGTTGATCCTTTTCTCCATGTTGTCTTAATTTTACATGAACATCAACCAACTTTTCCGCCATATTGATTTTGGGTTCACGTCTTGTTGTTTTCCAGGCTCCGCAGCAATGATGCTGGCGAAGCAGACCTCCGTTTCCGAAACTACTTATGAATTTTTTTTTTAGGTTTTTTTTCCATTCGACCGACCGACCCAATATCAGGAAACGCATTCGCCGCTAAACGAAAAAAAAGGGCGGATGGCCCTACGTTAATTAAAAAAACTATTTCTTCCTCGCTATATTCTCTTACGCAGATGTTTTTGTGAGTAACATTAGCATTTTGCTGGCGAAACCGGCCTCTATGATCATCCTGTTTTAATTTTTAAAGCACAGTTCAGGTAACAATGCATGTATGCCCCTCTTAAATCTCGATAATGGATTAGGCATACAGTGTACTAAAGATTAGCCTGCGCGCCTCGCTTACGTGTTAATTACACCATGCAGGATCCAAATATAATTCTTCTTTCGAAATTCCCAAAATGGAGAAAATTAGCAACTTCGCTGTGACAAGAATATCACTGTGACACTTTCGTTTTACAAGTCGGTAACTTACAATATTAGCTTCCATTACGAATGGGATTTTCAATAGTTTGCCGTTACAGAATAACATATTCCTTGCTATAATTAATGTAAGTATATACCACTTATTAGATAATCTTATATCGGCCCTTTTCTTACGGCAAAAGTGAATCACTTTGCTTCCAATTTCATTTTAAAATTAGGTAACAATTTCTAAATAAGTAACCGCAGGTTTTAAAAATCTAATTAAACTAAAACATCTAGAGAAAAGGAAAAATTCGTTTATTATAATTATTTCAGTTTTTCGCTTTCAACTTTCCACTGAACAGTTTTTGGCATACCGTAAGCGTTAAAATCGATGCTCTCAGTGAGGAAGACGAAGAGGATATGAAAACCAATTTCCTTTAGGGGAGATTACAGTTCAAATAACCGTTCAGGCAAAGCATCTCGTTCGCGTACGCTTCGTGCTTTTTACAATATGCATTGCCTCATTCTCGCGAGTACAACAAAGTAGCATTAAGTACTCCTTTTTGGTTTTCTTTTCTCGCTTGTAACCGGTAATTATTCCCCCCCCCCCTGCCCCTTCTTCCCCCCTACACGAGGAATGAAACATGATATAGTACGTTTATTAGGAGAGTACAGTCAGCCATCTGATGGTTACAAGTGCTACACGTGGACAATTCCACATAGTAAACTTAATACAAGAAGCAATATATAACGAGCGCAGTCTTAGGCAGCAGACAACGGAAACATGATGTACCACGCTAATGCAGTGGCACTGAACCTCGAGAAAAAGGTATCGTACATTACCCACATAATCAAAACAGAAAAAGGAAAGCCACCAAAAGGACCTACTGACATAGAATGACAGAAGTCACCCGCCAAAAACCCTAAATAGTCACCCGAATCACTTGATCGAGCCAAAGCCTCTCAACCGTGCCGTCAGAATATTAATTTATGACTTAATTTGTTCCCAGATCACTCAAACGTCAGAAATTACATTAT
>NC_090875.1:18940445-18957945 GCF_036669935.1 Montipora foliosa
GTTTGTGACTTCTGTGCATGAGCGATTGTTTCAATCTATCATATGTTGACATTCTAAATAAGTTAAAGCATGTGTTTATGTTGATGCAATATATAGGCGTGTCTATTTGGAAAATGTTTATTTATTCGTTATCGAATTTGTGAAATTTAATTAAGACCCCCCCCCCCCTCAACTTAATTGAGAAATCTAATGTAGAGCCCCCCCCCCCCCTCCTTTCCATTATTTTAACTTAAGCCCCCCCCCTCTGGTTTTAGGGGCCCCCCCCCCCTCCCGATAATTATTGCACAGTCCCTTACCAGCGTTCATTCTTTATACGTACAAGCAGGATCTGGAATTCTCTACCTACCTACATTAAAGACAATTCTCTTTCACTCGCTTCGTTTAAAAACAAACTTTTTGAATATTATACAAATGCTTTTTCGAACATTTACAACCCGGACAATCCTAAAACATGGAAATCTGTTTGTCCTAAATGTAAAATGGCCCGACCCCTTGTTAAAGATATAACTTGCTGTTTTTAACTATTAAGCTCAATATTTTTGTAATTCAGTATTTATTTTTGGGACCACAGTAATTGGTTATGCTGTTGTGGCCTCCATGCCCCACATTTGTTGGGGCGAAGTCAAAAACAATAAAATAAAATAAACGTTGCGCACAAACAAGTAGCGTACGATTAGCGATTTTGTTTGCTTTTGGTTGGTTGGCCGCATCGTTCAATGATTCTCTCAATGTGACTGCGCGTTGCAGTTATGAGCTATGCTGTCAGTCGATATTTGACTCTGTGGCTGCGTGATGCAGCTCGAGTCAAATACCCACATTTCACCCTTGCTCAAAATAGAGTCTCCAGTAGCTCAGTGGTTAGAGCATCCGTACTAGATCACGGAGCTCGAGGGTCGTGGGTTCGAATCCCATCTGGGGCTCGGATTTTTCCGAGTTCCCAGTGGGTTCAATTGTAACACCTCTCATAACCGATTTTGTCTGCCGATTGCAGCGATTTTCATGGATCGGTAGCGCAAATCGACGCACACCTGGCGATTGCCACTCCACTTTTGTTCCCAGGCGTCTGTTCTCTTTCATCTGTGCACCATGCTTTGCTTTTCTCTGCCATTTTTATGCAGTGGCATGACAAAATCAAAGGGAAATATTGGTTGAATCCTTCAGCAATTCGCTCGGACGGGCGTAAAAAATTGCAGAGTTCTTGGGCAAGACACTTTTCTCTCACGGTGCCCCTCTCTACCCAGGTGTATAAATGGGTACCGGCGAATTCAATGCTGGGGGTAGCCCAGCGATGGACTAGCAGAAATACTCCTAGTCCATTCATGCTAAAGAAACTGGGATAAGCCCCCGCCTAATGGGCCACTTGGCCCGTAAGTAGCCTTTACCTTTACCTTATCTAGGCGCATTCTTATGTCCAGAAATTCACCGAGTTAGATGCACTCCCAATTCTGAAATCCAACACGAAGTATCCAACAATGACGTAAGGGTAAAGGTTAGCGTTATTTTTAGCGTAGGGCAAATGCATCTCTTTATGGAGCAGTATTTGGAGGGCACTTTGTGACGTTAATTAGTTGTCTGTTTTCCAAGACACGAGTGATGTTGAAGTTGTCTTATGCCCTACGGACTGTTTTTACTTCATACTCTTCAGACTTGTACCCAACCCGCCATGACGGTGCTTTCCCAACCCCCCTCCTCCCCTCCCCCCACCTTTGATTGTGGGGTTCCCCCTTGGTGGAACTGCAGCATTTCCACTTTGGATTTCGCAGATTTTCAAAACCCAGCCGTATATATTTGTATAAGATTTGGCAGCCAATAAACCTGTTGTTTGGTTGTCTTCTGTTTTCTATTTTAGTATAAATACACAGGTGATTACACAAAATCGCGCGCTCTAATTGGCTTGCTATCTCGAATTATCAGCCGATAATCACCTTGACGGACAAAATGGCTGCCAGTAGTCGTTTTGCCACTGTAAGTGAAGATGATTTCGCGTTGAAATGTTTTTTTTTTTTTCTCTTTTTTTGAAATAATCACCTGTGTATTTTATACTAAAACAATTATTCGTCTCAGGCTCAGCGATTATCGGTGAATAATTGTTAAATAGTTAAATTAAATGAAAAATAATTTTCAAAACATAGTCCTTCAGTGCAAATCTAAGCGTTTCCAAAATGTTAGTCACTTTAAGTGAATCTTTGGTATTCATCCGGCCTTCCGCCAAAATACCTAAACTTTGCTTGGGTACAGAAATTTAGCCACAAGTTTAGTGATTTGCAAAAAAATTAAAAGTTCAGTGACATTTTGCGAAGGCATATCTACCATCAGAAAACAATTTCCACAATTATATCTAAGAACCGTTTGCCTTTCACCAACTAATAGCAATCGTCTGTTTACGGTTAGTTAATGCAACTCAAAATTTGTATTTCTGGATGTGTCTCATCAATGGACAATTAATTTTCAAAATCTGTCTCATTGAGTGGACCAGGAACCTCAGGACAAAAGAAGCACAAAATGAACAAAAAATATACATAATTAGTATAAATACACAGGTGACTATACAAAATCGCGCGCTCTCATTTGCTCGCTATCTCGGATTATCAGCCGATAATCACCTCGACGGACAAAATGGCTGCCAGTAGTCGTTTTGCCACTGTAAGTGAAGATGATTTCGCGTTGAAATGCTTTTTTTCCCTCTTTTTTGAAATAATCACCTGTGTATTTATACTAAAACAATTATTCGCCTCAGGCTCAGTGATTATCGGTGAATATTCACCTCGACTTTGTCTCGGTGAATATTCACCGATAATCACTTCGCCTTCGGCGAATAATTGTTAATTATTTGGCGCTTATTAATTAAATTGATTTTTTTGGAGCTCAAACCGAGAAATATTGACAGAATGTAGGATTGTTGTCAAGTCTTTACCCAAATAGATTTCTTCATTTTCTTCTTGTAATGAATTCGTAAAAGGAAAGATACGCCGTACGATATTGGTCATATTTCTCCCCGTGCCACGTAACTTTGGGCAGTTTAATAATTAATAAGTATTGATGTCAACTGGCGCGATTAGAAGCCAATGGCATTTCACTATTTTGCGTGGGCTTTTCCCTTTTAATACATTTCTTGGCCTTTACCTGCAAAACAACAGTGTGGAATACCCCAAATTTAATTTAAAATAACCATTTTTTTTATTTTTTCGCAAAGAGCCTACTTTTGCCGTCCATAAAATGAAGTTTAAAATTTGTTGGAAATTTTTCGAAGTGGTAACGATATAATGACACGAGTTCAAATTGTACATCGTCTTTATTGTATGCAAAAATTAACGCCGTTTCAAGCGGCAGCTGTACCAATATAGAGAGCAGAACGCTAAAACCTCTTCAGTTCCGCCTTGCATTTGACGTTAGCACCGGAGCTCGAAAACTTGTCCTTTGTACTTTAAAGTTGCATGATTTCAGAGCACGCCAAATCAGGTATGGCAAATTTTTCAACAAGCAATGGAAGTAAGCGGACGTTTGAAGAACTAGTTTGTTCGTCAGATGTGGATGAAGTACACGCTATGCGATTTGTCATCGCCATACAAATTGTATTGTCCTTGACGACATCTCTTGGAAACACCCTTATGCTCTTCGCTCTTAACAAGGAAAGCAGCCTACACCCGCCATCAAAAGTCTTGTATACCTGTCTTGCGAGTTCCGATCTCTGTGTTGGTTTGATTCTCCAACCTCTATACGTGTTTATATTGATAGCAGCGATGCAAGGATATACAAGCCTGTGTACTAATGTCTTGATGGTTACCTACCTCGTCGGTATTGTTATTTTTGGGATTTCACTTTCGACATTAACAGCAATCAGCATCGATCGCCTTTTTGCTTTGCTGTTGAGGCTGAAGTATAGGTTGGTTGTCACTCTTAATCGATGCCGAATCCTTGTAGCTTTCTTGTGGTTTTTCCACATCTTCGTTGCTACAATGCACTTTTGGGTTCATCTTATCTTTTTGTGGTATGGCTACATTTTAATGGTGGTTTGTTTTATAACATCAGTTTCTGCATACACAAAAATCTTTTTCGTCCTCCGGAATCGTCGAATTTCAATCCAAAACGGTTTTCTCCCAGGTCGACTCCCGAATGGAAGGCGATCATGCGCAAGTCCTTGCAACATGATGCGTTATAGAAGAACAGTGTGTACAGCTTTATGGGTGCAGCTCACATTAGTGGCTTGTTATCTTCCATATGGTGTCTACACAACTTTAGTGTCTATCTATGGTCTCTCACCATCTCTTAATCTCGCTTCGCGGTTTGTAGCGATACTCGTTTATTTACACTCGACTCTGAACCCATTTCTTTACTACTGGAAGATAACTGAAGTAAGGCGAGTCGTTAAGGATACCCTCAGATGGGCGTGTTTAGCATCACAAGTTCAAGACCTTCCCACCAATGCAAGAACAACAGGAATGTAATCCAGAAGCTAAATATGTATGGGTACTTTCACCTCGTGAAGCTTGGATGAGCGGAGCCATACATAAGTACAAATTTCTCAATGACGGTCATGCAGATTGTATGGAAAACGTATCCTAATTACAGAACATTTAAAAAGATCAAAAGACTTCTCCATTGCCTCTTTCACTCTTTGCATGTAAACCCCACGCACTTGAGACATCGATAGCCAAATTATCTGAGGATTTGCTTGAAATACCACAGGGAGACTGTACTACCGTCAACCGAGAACCATTGAGATATATTAGGGAGTTTAAGAAACGAAGACGCCGCTATGACTTCGACTACGTCGCAAAACAACAAATGCCATTGGTCAAAAGAGGAAAAATAATCGTGCTGCACGTGCAGCACGCATTTTATCTCGTATTTTTGCGGTGCTCTGCGTGACATCGCGTGAAATCACGAAATTTGAGGTTTTAACGACAACGTAAGCGTACAAGTGCGAACTTTTCATTCATTTTACTCCGAAACCGCTCGTGTAGCTTTACTTTTGGGATACTTCGCCCACATTGTAGGACGTAAACGAATAAGAATAATCGTGAAGGACTAAGGATTGTGTAATGTTAGTTTGTTTGTTTTTTTTTTTTTACTTAGTCTAATGATATTATTGTTTTGTGGCGTTGTCGTTGCACTGTCTAGGGGTCGTCGTTTCCAAAAATCCCTAATATCCTTGTAAGAGACGACGAGAAAGTTTAGTTCTTTGTAGACTTCACCACGAAATCGAGACCCTCTCTTTTTCTGAAGAGTAACTCCACTAGGCTAAGCAACACTGTCAAGCTTTCAACATAGCCTATTCGGCCATCCTCTTTTTTTTTCCGTTTAGCGTCGTCCGACCGACCCAAATTTTTGCCATTTTCCGAAAAAAAAAAAAAAAAGTACCGACGTAGTTAAACCATTTTTATGTGGCATAGGAGTTTTGGTGGTTGATCCTTTTCTCCATGTTGTCTTAATTTTACATGAACATCAACCAACTTTTCCGCCATATTGATTTTGGGTTTACGTCTTGTTGTTTTCCAGGCTCCGCAGCAATGATGCTGGCGAAGCAGACCTCCCTTTCCGAAACTACTTATGAATTTTTTTTTTAGGTTGTTTTCCCATTCGACCGACCGACCCAATATCAGGAAACGCATTCGCCGCTAAACGAAAAAAAAGGGCGGATGGCCCTACGTTAATTAAAAAACTATTTTTTCCTCGCTATATTCTCTTACGCAGATGTTTTTGTGAGTAACATTAGCATTTTGCTGGCGAAACCGGCCTCTATGATCATCCTGTTTTAATTTTTAAAGCACAGTTCAGGTAACAATGCATGTATGCCCCTCTTAAATCTCGATAATGGACTAGGCATACAGTGTACTAAAGATTAGCCTGCGCGCCTCGCTTACGTGTTAATTACACCATGCAGGATCCAAATATAATTCTTCTTTCGAAATTCCCAAAATGGAGAAAATTAGCAACTTCGCTGTGACAAGAATATCACTGTGACACTTTCGTTTTACAAGTCGGTAACTTACAATATTAGCTTCCATTACGAATGGGATTTTCAATAGTTTGCCGTTACAGAATAACATATTCCTTGTTATCATTAATCTAAGTATATACCACTAATTATATAATCTTATATCGGCCCTTTTCTTACAGCACTTTGACTTTGCTTCCAATTTCATTTTAAAATTAGGTAACAATTTCTAAATAAGTAACCGCAGGTTTTAAAAATCTAATTAAACTAAAACATCTAGAGAAAAGGAAAAATTCGTTTATTATAATTATTTCAGTTTTTCGCTTTCAACTTTCCACTGAACAGTTTTTGGCATACCGTAAGCGTTAAAATCGATGCGCTCAGTAAGGAAGACGAAGAGGAAAAGGAAACCAATTTCCTTTAGGGGAGATTACAGTTCAAATAACCGTTCAGGCAAAGCAGCCAGGTGAGGACAATTATAGTTTCACGCTATTCTAGCTTAAAATGAATGCAATCCAAAAGTTACGATTTGAATCGTATACTTTTTAAATTGCATTTTAAGCTAGCTAGTTGGAGTAACGTGAAACTATGTTCAATTTCCTTTCTTTTGCTACTAATTTATCGTGGTTTTCTGACGACTTTCCGTCCTTTTGAAACTGAAAGGGGATCATTCTGCTCGGCTATAGCCTGCGTAGCAAGCGTTCCTGTTCGGCAGAAGAGCTTCGAACCGATTTTCTGCAAACTGGCCGCGCGAAAGTTGGGGCAAGAGACTGAGGGAACGCTTGCAAGAAGACCCCCTATTTTTGAAAAACCCGTTCGCCCGCGAACGGGGGCTTCTGATTGGTGCGGCACAGTCACAATGATTGACAGGTGACAAATTCTGGAGCAAAATATTTCTTCTAAGTTCTAGCGTGACAAAGGCAATGGTGGAAGATGCGGAAGGTTCTGAATCGTGTGTCGAAGCTGAGCGAATAGGGTCTCGGGTTTTACATTGAAAAGGAAAAAAGAACTGTCAATGCGCCATCTCTTTAACTGTATAGATGTAATGGCCGTTTTGCCAACAGGATTCGGAAAAAGCTTAATTTTTCAGATGTTTGTCATGATGTGCGGAGTGCGAAATAAAAGAACTGAAAACGAAGAACCGCCTTCTCGAGTATCATCGTGATTTCTCCATTTCAAAGCATAATACGCGATCAAGTAAGTGGTTGAGGTGAATTCTATGGGAATGACAGCCAGTAATTTAAATGAAAATCTGGACTGCTTGGACAATATCCATCAAGGGAAATTCATATTATTTGCGTGTCCGCTGAAGCCGCTATGGCCTTTCCGTAATTCATTAAAAAAGATTCGCTCGTTATTTAACATAGCCTGTTCCAGGCTCTCAGATAGTCGAGAAAACGAAAAGAACTGCGTGTGAAAAGCGAGTGGGGGCTTGGGTCGAGGCGAGGCGGGAGAGCCTGTAAGCATCTCTTTAAATTCTTCATTCCGGTATACCAGCTCCTGGTATACCCTCTGATTGGTCAATTTTGACAGTTTACATCAACACTTTCGTCATCATTTTGATTCTCGCGCGGAGCACGAAAGAAAGAGGTCAACTCTGTCGCCGAGTGTCTTAAAGTATTCCCAAACGTACAAGCCCTCAGATTCGAGCAAAAGTTGTGTCTGTTCAATTTTAATAAGTCGAAAAAACGATCCGTTTGCAATGCTTCCAACTGGTTTTGGTAAAAGCATAAATTTTCAGTTACTGCCGCGCGTTGCGAAAGCGCTTCAGTGTTGTGATACGACCGTCTCTCCACACCGCTTACAATATATATATAGCATCACCGGGTACGATACATAGTTCGCATTTGACACAGCTATTATGTCCCCTGCACGCCACAATTGCTAGCATTCAACGGCGCTCTCTGAAAACTCTGACGAACGAGAAAAATACAATATTTTGTTATTCTTTCTTATGCAAATACTTGGCTGCGTATTCGAATTCACCAACTAGGGTCAATTAAATTCCTGCCTTCATCGTCTTCGAAAAAATGAGAGCAAAAAGAAAAAACCCAAAAAAATTTGCCGTAAACAGGCTTGTATTTCCGTTGTATGTCTTAAAGCTTTAAAAGATCAAGCGATTTTCAGGAAGCGAAGGTGATGGCTACGTGTCTCACGTGTCTGTATACTGCAAATGCAATTGAAGCCATCCACATGAAATATCAATCTTTTATATTCATTATCGGTTGTCCTGATGCATCAGAGCTGAAGTTTATTGATGAGACCATCTTATCATCTAGGCCAGAAACTTCAATGGTCGGGTTTCTGTTTTCCTTGGAAAAGTCAACAGAGCGTCGGGAACTCGCAGCTTTCGAACTGGTCGTGTCTTTTGGTCGAATTTGCTAAATCTCCCGTCGGTGATTTCCTTGACACTCGTTTCCCGTTTGCTTTGACAATGCCTTCTTTCGCTTGTAAAGTTATTTTCCTAAAAGTGTCTTAAATTCTGGCTAACGTACTCGCACAAGCGAGAATTAATGCATCACCTTTGAACAACAATAAAAGAATCGCGCTTGAACTCGCGTGGGACCACACAATGCCGCCCTTTTTCAACACTTTGACATTGACATTTTGACATGCGAAAGGTTATTTGCAAAGTGGGCGGAATGAAGAATTTAAAGAGATGCTTACAGGCTCTCCCGCCTCGCCTCGACCCAAGCCCCCACTCGCTTTTCACACGCAGTTCTTTTCGTTTTCTCGACTATCTGAGAGCCTGGAACAGGCTATATTTAACAAAACTTTGGCAGCGCTTATTGTCGACGAAAACTTTGGACTGAACTGAAGTGAGCTTTTCGTTCGCTTGCAAAAGATACTTTATTTACGCAGGATGAATTAATAAAATGCCTGCGAACTATCAGAATCCACATGTTTCAGGATCAAGGAAATTCGTCAAATTCTCTGCGTACCTTGCCTGACGTAAGCTTGAGTCCTATATCATGGATTGAGACAAGATGAAGACAACTACGCAGCCTGTTAAATCTTCTCTTAATTATTGTGAGAAGAAAGCGCCTTCTTTGTAAAGTTATTCGATATTTTGAAGCACTTTTGCTTGCTATTTCATCTACGATTTCGTGACGATTTGATCAAAAACGTACTGTGGATTATCAAACTAGCGAGGAGGTTTGCCTGTAATTTCCAGGAGGGCTGTGACTAAAAGTGGGACGGGGACGTGGGACTGGGACGTGGGACGTGGGACGTGGGACTTGGGACGTGGGGACTCGGGGACGTGGGGACGTGGGGACTCGGGGACGTGGGGACGTGGGGACGCGGGGACTCGGGGACTCGGGGACTCGGGGACGTGGGGACTCGGGGACGTGGGGACGTGGGGACGTGGGGACGCATTTTTACCATTTGTTTAACTTTTCATCATATTTCACAAAATCTTCGTCTGTTGATCGTAACTGCGTTGTACCCCGGTTTAAGTTCCTCGTTTGTATGATGTGAAACAGAGGTCTGGTAAATATATATAGTTTAGTTTATTACTCGTCTTCATAAAAAGGTGACTTTCATTATACTACTATCAAGTTACATAGTGGAGTAATTTTAGGTAAAACGAAGGGACAATTTTTTTTTGGAATTAAGTCCTTATTTGACATAGGCAACATGAATGAAACGTTGGTATGACCATTTCTCAGATCATTTTACAATTCCCTAAGTATATCGAGGCTTGAACATTTAAAAGTACTTCCACTTTCTGCATCCTAACCTTTTTATTTTAAATTATGCATTTCACTCGTAGTTGTCTGTCACGTCACATTTCTTGACTGAAGACGTCATAACGCTTGTTTTTGAGACTGGGGGAACGTTTACCCTAAAAAATTCCGACAAACTGCTTAAAACTACTATTAACGTATAATTATACCTATCAATGTGATATCGTTCATTTTTATTGTGACCTCTATGTGATTTGACCTTTTTTTTCTTTTAATTTTGATTTACCGTTGCCATTAAGGTGGGCATATGATTAAAAGGCAGAGTGATAAAGCCTCGGTAGGAGTACTACAGCAAGGTATCTTGATATAAGATGACTTTTCCATCCTCTTTTCCGATAAAACATTTCAATTGTTTTTAGCCGTTAAAAATCACGTGACACATTTCAGATGAAAGAGGGAGTAGAAAGCAAAGTATGCAGATTTCAAGTTAACGTCGATTGGATAAATGTTTCCTCGTAAAACAAAAATATGCCAACTTATTTGCCTGGTCAAGGTCACTAGCACAGTCTAGCTAAAGAAAAACCTATACCACAATCGTTTCTCTCTCAAAAAATGATTTATTTATACTTGAAGGCGGTAGTTTCTAAAGAAACTGTGGTGCTGTTTCGGTGGAGAAGTAGTATACAAAAATTTGGTTTTATCAACTTTCCTTAGTCTAGCTAAAATCTTCAACCAACTGGTCAGTTCCGTTAAAAAGTATATCCAATTCTAGAAACAAACGCTCTGATTTATGTATCCTATCCTAGAGCAAACTGCTTGAAAACCATACCCTTCACAGCGGCACATACCTATATAGCTCATATATGGCAGTACCCCCCTCCCCCTCCTGGGGGGCTTCTGGCCCTCTGATGACGAACATTTTCGACAACATCAACGGTGACAACCCGAATCAAAGGTAACAAATTGAACAAGCGCCAGGAAAGATGCAGTCACAATGCTGCCAACAAGGACATTGGCACGGTATTTAAACTTCAGTTACAGAGGAGTCATAAGGCTCAAGTTTCTGAGCAACAACAACAAAAAACGCTGAAATTTCAGCTGCAGTGTCAGCAATGGGCCATTAGGTCTTCTGCTTTGTTTCACATTCGAGCTCTGTGACGGGTGGCGAGAATGACTTTTCGAGAATCCAATTTTTGAATTTCGCTGTGTATTTAGCTGGTACTTGAAAAGCAAAATAACACAAGCAATTCAACTTTCTTGGCGATGTTGTCCCATTTCTGAAATTCTATACTTCGAAAATGTGTCGCCGCGTCCCCACATCCCCAAGTTCACACGTCCCCGAGTACCCGAGTCTCCACGTCCCCACGTCCCCACGTCCCCGAGTCCCCACGTCCCCACGTCCCTTAGTCCCCGAGTCCCCGCGTCCCCACGTCCCCACGTCCCCACGTCCCCGAGTCCCCGAGTCCCCGAGTCCCCGAGTCCCCGCGTCCCCACGTCCCCACGTCCCCACGTCCCCGAGTCCCCACGTCCCCACGTCCCCACGTCCCCGAGTCCTCGCGTCCCAAGTCCCACGTCCCCGTCCCACTTTTAGTCACAGCCTTCCAGGAGATTTAGTACGATCCATTTCGTCAACCACTCTGCACCAACAAAATAGCCAGCAAGTCGCACTGAAATCGTCGTTAATTTTAAACTCAAACCTATTTGAATGGTTTCATGGTCAGCTTTGCTGGAGATTTGCATTTAACGGCCTTACTTAGTACCCATCGAACTCTGTACGAGTTTATATGTTTCTAAATTTCGTATTTTACGAGCGCACGGATTTCTTTCAAGTTTTGAAAATTGGCTGTTGTTTTCGATAACTTCTATTCCAACCGCTCTGCAAATATCAGCTAGAATTTGCCCGTAAGTTTCTTTTGGATGGTTTAAACAAATTCTCAGAAGAGACATAACCAGTCGTACCCGGCTTAGAAGCTGCCGTTACAAATTTAACATTTAAAATCACACTGGCAAATTCTGCGTTGATCACTCGGTGTTTCCTCGGTGCCTCGGTTTGTTTTGTCGGAAGCCAACATGTGTTAACATGGTTATCTTTTATTGGATAATTTGTTAATAAGACGTCAATCAGCGTGTGTCAAGTCAATCATAAAAAGGTGGTAGTTTTTCAAAAAATAGGGGGTCTTCTTGCAAGCGTTCCCTCAGTCTCTTGCCCCAACTTCCGCGCGGCCAGTTTGCGGAAAATCGTTTCGAAGCTCTTTTTGCCGAAAAGGAACGCTTGCTACGCAGGCTAGCTCGGCTAAGGCGAATTGACAATTCAATTAAGCTTCGGTAATACGAGCAACAAAAACGTCCAACTTGTCTCGCAACATTGCTGCGAAACTAGTCGAAAAACGATGTTGTGCGTTTTTCATCCTACACACAACCTGTCTCGCAACAAAAAAATGTGTTGCAAGTTGCGCGAATTCAGGCCTCTGATTGGTCAGCTACGAAATCACGTAAGCTTAATTAATTGATCTTTGAAAACAAAGATTGGGGTCGGCACTTGGAAGAGGAAACGTACTGCAGCCACGTATGACGTAATCACCAATTGACAAATCAAGAGCGCTAGAAAAGTGATTTTGTTGCGAAACAATTTGCCTTGGAGTGGTAAAACGGGCAACATTTTGGGGATTTTGTTGCTGAAAGTAGAACGGACCTCTACTACAACGCGCTACAGCAACTTGCAACACGTTTTTGTTTTTGTTGCGAGACAGGTTGTGTGTAGGATGTAACGCGCCTAACATCGCTTTTCGACTAGTTTCGCAGCAATGTTGCGAGACAAGTTGGATGCGTACGTTTTTGTTGCTCGTATAACCGTAGCTTTAGGGAACTTAAGCTCTACGTCGACGACGACAACGTCCACAACGACACCACAAAACAATGATATCATTAGTTAGAAGAGCATAAATAATCGTGCTGCACTTGAGCCAAAGATTTTAGCTCGTATTTTTGCGGTAGTCTGCATAATGAGGACGTAAAATCCCCAAATTCTAGGTTTTGACGACAACGTGAGCATGCGACGGACAATCTTTCATTCTCTATTTTCAGTCTGAAAAAAGCTCGTACCGATTAATTTTTAAACTACATCGCCCATATTAGGGAGCTTTCGCACCGACAACGGCAACGAGAACTTCACAAATTTGCATATTCGGTGGGCAACAACAATAGCTTTGCACGCCCTGCACGTGCGTTTTTCATTTTTTGTCCATTTCTTTGCCGTCTTCAGCAAAGCAACAAAGTGAAATAACCAAGTTTGAAGTGTTTTAACCAAACGCCAAACGCCAAACGCTCGCAACATTTCAACGCAACATCTTGCAACATTGTTGGGCACAACATATTGTGTACGTTTGGCCACCCTGTTGCGATGTGTTGAGATATGTTGCAACGTGTTGGATGATGTTGGATCAAATTTGAAAACAGTCAAAATTTTCGTGCAACATTTTGGATGTTTCATGATGTTGTACTCGTTTGGCCACGTTCACGCTTAACGTTCACGCAACATTGTTGCGCGAGGGCATGCGCGTCAGGTCAACTTCTAGCGCGCCAGGGGCCTGGGGCACATAAACATTGACATGTTGCCGTGAAAATGATGAAAATGTTACGTGCATTTGGCCACCCCATGCAACACATGTCGCAACATCATGCAACAATGTTGCAAGATGTTGCGTTGAAATGTTGCGAACGTTGGGCCAGGTCTTTATGGAGAACGTCAGCACTTGGTGTTGAATTTTCATTTTTCTCCCCTAAATTAAGCGCAGCTAATAACGGTTTCATTCCTGAGGGACTGCCACACTTTTGTCATATTACAAAGCTTGTAACAATCACGAAGTGATCGCAATAACGTGAATTTATGTTTTTACAAGACGTTTCCGTTGCCGTTCCCGTCGTCGTTGCTAAAGCTCCCTATTGCTCGACGTGAACGAGACTGAATAATCGCGAAAGACATATGATAGAGCAAAGTTAGATTTTGAGGTGACGTTTTCCCTAATATTAGGGAGCTTACGAAACGACGACGTCGACGGCAACGACGACGCTACAAAATAATAGGTTTAGTGAGCAAAAACAATGGCTCTGCACGCTCTGCACGTGCGTTTTACATTTGTGTACATTTCTTTGCCGTCATCTCCTAAATGACGACGTGAAATGACCAAATTCAAGGTTCTGTGGAGGACGTTAGCGCATGACGATCAATTTTCAGTTCTCTCTCTATGCTTCCAACCCACTCATACCAGTTTAATTCCTCGACAGTTATCACACATTTTTAACGCGAAACGGCATGAAATAGCTTCGTAGTGATATGAATAACGCTAACTTGTATTTTTAAATGAAGTCCTCGTAGCCGTCGTCTTCCTCGTTTCGAAAGCTCCCTATTTTAATATCTACGACGACAATGTCACCTCAAAATATAATTGTCTTCCGCGATTATTCAATCTCGTTCGCGTGGTTCAATGTGGACGAAGTATCCTAAAATTAAATTGGTAGGAGTGGTTTCGGAGTAAAATAGAGACTGAAAAGTTTACCCTGTATGTTCACTTCGTCCAGAGTTCTTCTTCGTCAAAAACTTAAGCAAAGGACAAAAAAGAATGTTCTAAAATACGCGCCGCGTGTGCACCACGATTATGTTTTTCCTCTTTTAACCAATAAAAGGAAAGGGAAGGAAAGGAACTTTATTTAAGTATCTAATCTTCTAGCCTGCTGTAGAGCACTAATCGGGGACACTATAAATTGAAATGAACAAGTTAACGCAAATCAAATCAAAACCGAAATACCCGGACAAAAACCTCTCGGTGCAGAGTAGAGAACCAACAAACTCAACCCACATATGACGCCGAGTCTGGGAATCGAACCCGGGCCATATTGGTGGGAAACGAGTGCTCTCACCACTGCAACATCCCTGCACCCACAATGAGAGTAATGAGGACTTTAAAATCAATGACGCGGTCGTCAAGGGGAACGCCACAAAACAAGAATATCATTGGTTAAAAGAGGAAAAAATAATCGTGTTGCACGTGCAGCACGCATTTTTTTGCCGTAATTTGCACAACGACGACGCGAAATCAGCAAGTTTGAGGTTTAAACGACAACGTGAGCGAGAGCGTGAGCGTGAGCGTGAGCGTACAAATGCAAATCTCATTTTTACTCTGAAACCGCTCCTACCAATTTATTTTTATCCTACTTCGCCCAGATTAAACGACGCGAACGCGCTGGAATAATAGCGATAGACTTAAGACAGAGCAGAGTTATATTTTGAATTGACGTTTTTGTCGACGTCACCGTCGAAGATCTTAAGGACGGTGCCTACTAATTCAAAGGTATTTTTGCGCGGTTTACTGACTATGCGGGAAAAGCAGATCTTAACAAGTGCTATTGAGATCCAAAAAGAAAATTGGGGGTAACCACGCATTTTTCGAAGATAATTAATCAACGATATTTGTAAAAAGCTTTAAAATAGAAAGCAATGAATGGCGTTCTTTTCCAAATTCAAGCTTAATTATCTTTTAAAAATGCGTTGTTACCCCCATTTTCCTTTTTTGGATACCAAGAACACTTGCTGAGTTCTGCTTTCTCCGCATAGTTTGAACCGCGCAAAAATATCCCTGTATTAATAAGCACTGAAATTAGGAAATCCGAGTATCTCGAGATACGCTGAACGTATGCGCAATAACAATAGTAGGCACCGTCCTCAAAGTCCCTATTGTTTTGTGGCCTCGTTGTTGCCGTAGCAGTAATCGTCTCTTAAACGTCCTATGATGTGTATGGACACGGTCCTAAACCACTGGCAAAAAACATGAACTTCTCTTAACGGACCGCCGACTAAACCATCTCAAATGCTGAGTGCACAGGAATTGTGTCACATGCTCTGAACTACTACGTAGGCGCATCCGTAGCTCAAGTTCGACACAGGAGCTTATAAGGTCGTTGTGCCAACGTGAGCTGGAAAACGTTTCGCGTCCTCTGCGAAAACCGTGACTACGTGACGTAACGTGAGCAAACCGCGCATTCAAAACAGCCGTTTTTTCCATTTTTTTCACAACTAATTATGGGAAGTCGCTAAAAACTTCGTCAGTGGCAAGTTAAACTAACCAAAAACGTTTCATATATCTCTGTTTTCTGTTAAATTTAAAATGCACATGCAAAATTCTGTTACGGAGAAAGAAAATGTTGACAGGGGAACCCTCCTCCTGTTCGAACTAATTTGTGAAGCCGCTAACCACTTCTATTTTTTAAAAAAGGCCTCTTTTTTTTTTTCAAGAAACAAAAGAAAAGCGAAAAATTCAAACAATTATGCCAACAATTTCCTTCCTACAGAGGAGCTCATGGCACAAGAAACTGATAACCTAAAAACGTTTGGGAGCGGCTTTCGGAAAAGAAATCCCTCGCACGCCAGGTGTTTTAGACGCAAGAACCAAGAGATTTTTGACTGCGAAATGCTCTTGGTAAAACTGCGATCTGCTTACTCTAAAAAGGGGGTTTTCACACATCGTTTTGAGGTTGAAATTAAAAGCGTGAATCTCGTACCTAGAACCGCAATGCTTTTTTCATGGAAGTGATTTGCAATTATACTTTAATGATATCGATCCAAATTCGCCTTTCAACACTGTGAGTGAATTATAGGAAGATCATAATACACAGACTACGTTGAGAACTCCATCGGTCATTTTTTTCGCGTTTGCTTTGGGGTCCTTCAACATTTTAACAACTTATGCTCCTGGTGTTTTATTCATAGATCTATGCCATTCGAAATTGATAATCCAGCCGGAAAGTTCCAATAAAAACCCAAAGCAGCCGGGGTGTAATTCCCTCTGGCTCATGATCAGCGGGTTTATTTAAATGAGAAGCGGGTGTCCGAAGGTTGAACGTTTCTCGAAAGTCTCTATACTCCGTCTCATTGTTCAACGATCTTGTCACTTAAAGTAGTTTATTGGATATTATATGATTGGTAAATAGTCACTCTTTGAACAAGAATAAAATTGAAATTTTCCTTGTCATATATAGAGATCCAAATTAATTACAAAGGCCATTTAAAAGAACCACCTGAGGCTGACCAAGGGTCAATTTCCTCGAAGGAATTAAGCGAGGGACAAATTATCAATATTTAACTAGTTCAGTATTGACAATGAAAAAGAGACCTTTGTCATCGAACATTTATTTTCCATTTTAACAAAGGAGAAAAGAATCGACAGCGCATTTTCGTCGGCAAAGGACGCATTTTAGTAAACAAAAAACTTTGAAAAGGCGTGATGTTGCCATCCGCGGCATCCGAATTGTGTCGGATTAAAAACAGGAAATCTGACTGGACGTTTTTCTAATACATATTATTCTAAAGCAACACAGCTCGCAATGCCAAAGTTATAAAAGATCCACTTTGCACCACGACTGACCCAAAAATAGGACGGACCCGAAAAATTATAATACCCGAGCACTTTTTGACATGATGAATGGCGTGTATCCACACTCTTCGCCAAAATACAACAACTATGTTATTACTTGCGAAAAATAAAGCTGACTGGACTTTGTAATGTCATCTGAGTTCAAGACAATGAATCTATAAAACGTTTTCTCAGTCTAGTCGGTACTGATGCGGCTGGTAATTTATTTCTGGTAATTTTAGTCAACTAATTAATTTTGGGCATAAATAGCCTTTTCCATTAGGCTAACAACTGGGAATTAGAGAAATAGGAATGGTTTTCCTTTCTATATAAGTTTTTGGCGTCAAACATGATTGTATCTTAATGCAAGGACAGGTGTCTACGCCAGCGTTTCTTCTCAAAAATTATATCATTTCTGATCGTTTTCACAAAGAAATTGCACCATCTGTCCCACGTATAAGAGGAAA
>NC_090875.1:18962945-18967945 GCF_036669935.1 Montipora foliosa
TCTCGGTGCAGAGAAGAGAACCAATAAACTCAACCCATATATGACGCCGAGTCTGGAATCGAACCCGGGCCATATTGGTGAGTTGCGAGTGCTCTCACCACTGCGCCAACACTGGGCCATTACTGCACACCCATTCTATTTATGCATTTCTTCCAAAAAATACTTACGTTCAGCACTCTCTATCTCCTACAATGTTGACCTCCAGCGCGGACGACGACAACGACGACAGCGACGATAACGACGACGACGACGACGACAACCACGGCGACGACGACGACGACGACGACAACGACAACGACAACGACAACGACGACGACAACGACGACGACGGCAACGAGAACGTTGTCTAAAAATATTATTATTTCCCGTCACTGAATAAATTTTGCGATTACTCCGAGTCGCTCGACACACACGGAAAGTGTTTGTCCACATTCCAAGAATAAAACTGGTGAGAACGGTGTGGACATTTAGAGAGGAAATTGAAAATTCATTGTCGGGTGCTCGCGTCATCCACATGACTTTAAATTGGATCATTTCACATCGTTGTCAAGACGACGAGAGCGGCAAAGAAATGTATCAAAATGTTACATGCACGTGCAGAGCATAGGCCATTTTATAGTTGTTTGCGCAGCGACCTAGCCTATGAATGGCTGCGAGGCTGCCGGTGACCTTGCATTAATACGGCCCTCGCTGCTATTATCATGTAAATTGTGTTGTTGTAATGCTAATTAGTTCATATTAACATTACAAAAGCATGAAGGTTTGTATCAAAACAGGGTCACCGAAAGCCTCGCTTCCATTTTTAGGCCAGGTAACTTAGCTACAACTGTAAAATGGTCTAACTTAACCTGTCATTCAGTGTGAGGCTAGACGTGCAAAGACAATGCAAAGACAAAGCCTTTATTCCCCACGGACTCCAAAATGGCCGCCGAGTGATAAAGGTGAATTAGAGTTGTTCAATCCAGCTTTTGAGGTTCTGAATAAATACAATTTGATTTGCAAAGAGCCAAGACTGACCATTAAATATATTGTTATGTAACGTTCTCGCAGCCACCGCCGTCGTCGTTCTTGCTTAATTAAACTCCCTATATACGTGAAAAACCTTAAATAACAATGACCACAACCAGGTTTCTTGAGCCCGCGAGACTGAGCACCCCCAGCAAACCATTGTTTTAACGAAAACCGCTGGTCAGCGACCTGGTTCTGATCATTGCTGTCTAAGGTCTTCCTATATACATTAGGCCCCTTCCACACGGATATCTTTTTCTTTCCGGATTCCCATCCACACGTAGCGTATTCAAATCGAATTTACCCGTCTACACGCATACGAAACGTATCAGAATTCACTCTGGTACTCAGGACTCCTCAAGGAAACACAAGTAACAGAGCATGCGCCATAAAGTAATAATATTGCCCTCGGCAGCCATTTTGAGAATAGACCTTTTTACAAATACGGCGGCCATTTTGATTTCTATTGTTTCGAATAGCTATTATGGGATGCCCATGGAGCAAATACATATTAATTTGCGCCCTGAGCATCCCATAATGTCTTCTGAAACGATAGAAATCAAAATGGCCGCCGTATCGGTATAAAGGTCTATTGATTTCACGGCAAGGAACTGGGCTCGATCTTGTCACGTCATGCGGATAAAAATAAAAATCCGGATTTAGTGTCCACACGGTTCCGGATTAAAAAATATCCACTCTGGAGAGCTTATTTAAAAAATGCCGGTTCGCCAGCGAATTCGCCGGATACGTGTGGACGGAAGGCGTATCCGGAAAGAAAAAGTTGCGAATTCAAAAATATCCTGATACGTGTAGACGGGGCCTTATTCGCTTGTGCATTTTGTTTTCCCAATAGACCATTTTCGAATTCTCATGGCTGGACTGGATCTAGCATGGAATGGAGGCTAATGCGGGCAAATCTTTTCAAATGCAAATTAATTTGCCTGCATTAGCCTCGATTTCACGCTAGATCCAGTTCAACCGTTAGAATACGAAACTGGCCTATACAGATCATGTAATAATACTCAGGAGATTTGATCCTTTGACTTGTTCATTAAAAAGACGATGCATGAAAACAAAGCATGAATATGTCTGCATGTTGCACTCTTTTTAATAAACAAAACAAAGGACCAAATCTCCTGAGTATCGTCATATCATCTGAATTGCGAAAACAAAATGTACAAGCGAATGAGATCTACTGATCTTTCCATTCGTATCATTCGTTACGCAGAAAAACGGCATTTATTTCAGAAATGAGACTCTGACATAATTGATATTCTATAATGTCTTTCCTCCAACGTGTTTCTAGTTAATAAATCCATTGTGGTGTTGATTCGTCCACCTCATCTGGGTTTGGAGTGACATACACACATCGTCCGTATCGCCCTTTGCTCTTCTTTGTGGAACACGTCATACCAACTCGACAAGGGCATTGAAAAGAGCCAGGCTAAACACAAAAATACACCAGCAAAATTAAATTAAATTACTGTACAGTCAAAGTAACATTTTTATCACAATAGATGGTTTCAAGGTAAAGGTAAAGGTCCTTATTTTAACGAGGGTAACATGTGACAGTCAGCTATAGTCACTGATGGACTTGTGGCCCATCGCTTTTACCTCTGATTGGACAGACGAAAACGTGACGCGACAATTTTAAGCCAATCAAGACTACCAGAACAATCAGAAAATATATACCTCTAACTAACCAAATTCAGGGTCAGTATTGTAAGCTTCGCGCTTGGGCCATAAATCAACAGAAAAAAATCTCGGTCCGTAACTAACAGGACTTACAGAGAAAACGAGGTTAGTAAGATATTTATTATATCGCTGAGATAATAACGTGCGTGGGAGAGGAAACTGATTGAAGACAAGAGAAACGTTCAACTGCCAACTGCTCAAAATCCAAAAAAGGAATAAATCTACTCATTGGCTTTTTGAAATAGTTACTCGTAAGATTCAAACAGTTTCACAAGTTTTGCTTCACATAAGCATTAAAAATTTGCCAGAAATGGTCTCAGAAATATTGCAATTGTAAACAGTTCAAGAAAGAACTCTCCAACAGAAAACGAATCCTCGGAAAAGTGATGAAGTGGAGGACTCAAAATGTTTGCTAAAACGGTGCTTTCCGTTTCTTTTCAATTATGCATCATGGACAAGAGTCAATTAGATAAGAGTGTCCTGTCTGGCATAGGTGGGCTCCCTAGCAAAGTCACAAATGAGTATATTTTTAGAATACTCGTTCACGCAAAAATCAGTTGTCATGGCCCTGACAAAAACATGGCACAAGCAGTCACGCAAGACTTGTTCAAAAACTAGCAAGTTTTTGAACGAGGACACTTGTCAAGGAAAAACTTGTCATATTTTTCCATTTACACTGCCAAGGAAAACTTGTCAAGGAAAACTTGCTAGTTTAAATGAGGCTTTACTTGAGAACTCGTCTAAAAATAGCTTATTCCGTGAAAATGCCGTTACATAGCACGGTGATGTAGCAAGCTCTTGTAACATAGAATGTGATTGGCTCGCCGCTACCCTCGCCAAAACAAAAGACTAAACAGCAGGTTACGAGAGCTTTTATACTAATATAGAACTTTATACAACGTAATTTTCACACGATAATGTTTAACGCTGAATAGCTTGTGGGGTCGTGCACAAACGAAATCATATCAAATTAATACACATCAAAACCTACTGTTTTTTTTTTTAAGGAGAAGGGAAAACCGGAGTACCCGGAGAAAAACTGCTCGGAGTAGAGTAGAGAACCAACAAACTCAACCAACATATGACGCCGGATCTGGGAATCGAAGCAAGCCACATTGGTGGGAGGCGAGTATTCCCAGCACTGCGCCGACACTGCTCCCTATCATAGGCCTAGTATTGGAGTTGTTGGCCCCTGGTCATGGCCTCCTGACAACAGACAGCGCATGTCAAAATAGGAGAGTAATACAACGGAGAAAGTCTGTCAGATTTCAAATTTAGTGGGCCGGAGAGCAGGCCGTACTGTGGAATTCAGCCCGTTAAATTAGCCAATAGCAGAGCGCGTACTATCTGAAAGATCGATACAACAATGTACATGAATGCACTATCCCTTTGCATTCTGCACAATTTCAACTTAACCTTGCAACGGATAAATTTATTCTTACCAGCAAATAAGGATTACATTTTTCTTTAAGCTGAGGTTGACGGACGCAAACCCCGGCGCGTTTGTGCGAAACGCCAGCACAGCATTTTTTGGGACCGCAGTCAGTTTGATTCCAGCATTTGGAAAAGTGCTAAAGGAAAGAAACAAAAATAACTTTAGAATATGTTTTAGCTTACTTCATTCGAACGACTGATTTAACGAAGACTCCCATCTTATCCCGGTACAGTTCCTGAACTAATAGGGACCTTATGATCTACAACGGTGACTTCAAAGAAAACGTCGTTCCAAATTACACGTTTGCATATTCCAAACTTCTTCGTCATTAGTCCAGTTCTTCGAACTTCTGTAAACTACCCGAACAATTCAGGAACTGAAGTGGGAGGAACAGTATTGAAACCAAGCGAAAAAAAGTAAAATTTGTCGCTATGAGCTCACGTTGACCTCAGAGCTTGACATTTGGTCATTTCACGTTGTAGATTTGTAGAGAACTGAAAAGAAATGCACAAATTTTTCACAACCCAAGTGCAGAACGATTGTTTTGCTCATTGTATGTTATTGTCTGGTGGCGTTCTCATTGACGTTACCGTCGTAGAATCTTAAGATCCCTAATAGGACCTTGTCAGACTGCAATCTGCCAAGGGCCATTTCAGTAAAAACGCATGGTTCATCTAGAACGAAATTGCAAAGATTTTTCTAAAAAATAACTGAATTAGGCAACTACAAAATCAAGGCCACAGTTAGGCTATAGGCTGGCCTTTTACTTTCGTCGATTTCCGGTTCAAGAAGGCCTTTCCCAGTTCACAAGATGAAAGAAATGATAGGGAGCTTTTGCAACGACGACGGGAATGGCAAAGAG
>NC_090875.1:18972945-18977945 GCF_036669935.1 Montipora foliosa
GACACAGACGAATTTTCAGCTGGAAATCGATCTTGATTGTGTCCTGAAAATAGATCGTAAGCAAGTGTAAAACGAATCGCTAAAACCCCGACTTTCTGTAATTGAATCCATTAGTCTTCATAAAAAGCAAACTCTTAATACTCCACCAAGAAAACAATGAACTTTTTTTTTTCCTTTCGCTTGAATTACAGACAATTTAATTCATTATACTTCAACACGATTGCGGAACTCGACAGGAGAAATATGTGCCTTTCAAGAAAACAATTCTTTAGAAGTGGGATTTTAAAGTGGAAATCTAATCTCATTTATCATTTGTGAGACCGAAATGTATTGCTTGTAGTGAAAATCAGGCGCATTTTGAGCTTTGGCAAGTTTATGAATAATATCCGAAAAGAAATCAACGCCATTCTATTTTGGCACTTTTCACTGCGGCCTCAAATCTCTCTGGCGAGAGGTAGAAAGATCACGAGAAATTGCCAACAAAAATAAATACACAAAAAGGGTTGTAAAACATAGTTGATCGAGAGTGCGGATACCCGAATTCGCCGTTTCAGTGAATTTCGAGGTAAACCCGTTTACGAAAAGTCCAACCAAAAGTCTCGAGCAAAAACGTCGGTCTTTTTAGCATCTGTTTTCCGGTCGATTGATACGCGTGGGAGTACGAGAACCAGTTCTACCAAATTGCGACATGCGACACCACGTACTTAGAAACTGGGAAAACAAGAAATATTTTCAACATTCAAAGCTTGAATTTGCTGAATTTGCAGCCTTTACACGAACGCGGTTTCATTTGTAACCGCATCGTTTTGGATGCTGCTGCGCCTTCTTTTTACACGACACCGATCGAGACTGTTACCGAAACCAGGTCGATTTGAAAACGCTGCCAAAAGTGGAGCGTTTCCAAACCGATACGGTTTCTTCTGACGTGTAAACGGCGAAACTGCATCAATTTGAATAAGCGGTTACTATTTTGGCGCGAAATTTGCATTGTTCGACTCAAAATGGTGAATTCAGCACGTATTGCGGCGATCTCTCATAACATCACGACTTGGATTTTCTGGCGAAAAGGGTTCCGTGTAAACATTTCCAAAACGCATCGATTTTGACGCGGTTCCGAAGTCGTGAAACCGTGTCGATATGAAACCGCATTCGTGTCAACGCTCCTTAAGATTCTTTTGCGGAACGTTTCATTTTCCTTGCTTTTATACAAAATGGGCCGAATTTAGGGATACTCTTTTGGACCGGTGAACATCACAAAACCCAAAACTTTTTACCGAAGCTGATAACTTTGTTTGATTTAAATCCCGGAACTACAAAGAAAGAAAAAAGCTAATCTTTACCTTTTGTTCAAAATATCAATGGTATTGGTTAATTAATGCAAGAAATACTGTTTAGGTGGAGCAGATGTAAACGTTCGTGTGAAACTTGGAGCAAATGTGCATATATCGAAAACGTGTTCCTTGTTAGGCATTTGAATGTTCTTTTTTTTATACTAAACGCATTAAGTTAGTGATATCTCAGTTGCTTTGGTTTTACTAAATCGATATCTTTGTCCTGTTTCGTGGGTGGATCTAAGCGAATAAAAAGTTTTAATTTGAACGAGGAAGGAACATTAAACAGTGTAATCATGTCGTTAAAAGAAATTGGTCTGAAATTCACCATGTTGTCGTCTACAAGAAATTAAAATAGTGGAAGAAAGTGTTGAAATTAAAACTCACTGATAAGAAATGAAATGTGTAAATAAAGTCGAAAATGGAATATATACAGCCGCATTTGAGGATTGTATACACAATTTCATTTTTGTATCGGCTGTGAAAACTAGTATCTAATCGTAGAATCAGCGAACCAAACATCTTAATTAATCTCGATCAGCTGGAATACTGATTCACTGGCTTCAAAAACAGTGGGTTTCATTTCTCCAAACGTTGAGGGGTGTGCGAACGAAAGCCAGGGAAAACTTCAATTAAGACAACAGATTGCTTCAGTCGAAGCTACTTTGAGACTTAGTACGGTTTTTGAAAAGGTTGGATGTATGCGGGTCGGTCTACCATAGGTTTTTTTTTTATTTTTATTCGCAACGGTTTGATCAATTTGGCAGGCCGCATTGTTACCTGCGACACGCCTGAATACCATTTTTCTCCGTTTTAAAGGCTAACGACGCGACAAAAGCAGGAAATTGCAGAAGCTTGTCGTACGTAAGTTAATGTATACTTAGAAATTCTATTTGTTTAAAACCTTTTTACTTCTCGAATTCTTAAGATCAACAGCAAGCGAAGCTTTTCAATTGTCTTGAATATATCGCAAAATAGAAACACCGATCAATCGACCAGTCAAAGAGCTTACAGGCGGATGGTATACACTCAAATCTGTGTTAAAAAAACATGAATGCTGTTGAGTAAACGAAGGAGACCATATGCTGAGAAACCCATTCAAGTCCCTTTACATGTATATAGCTACATGTAAATAATACAAGATTTATACAAATCAAAACGATGGGCAGATTCTGCCGGGCTTCGGCAGTTCAAAATCATTTCACCGATATCAATGGAGGAACCATTCGTGATCGTTGAGATGCTGTGATCTATTCAAAGCAACGCAAAGTGTGGAAACTATACCCGGCATGGAGCCCTGTAAAACACGGAACAATTCCTACATAACAGCGAGGCACCAGGAAACCAATTGGCTACTTTCAGTGCGTGGTTTAATTGAAGCCGGCAAGTCATATTCACGGAATCTAAAACCAGGGGAACACCTTACACAAATTGCGCTACAATCACTACTACAGACAATTCGTCTTTCCTTAGATTTGAAATCTGTCATACTCGGTTTTCTAAACAAGCAAAATAGAATGTCCTGTTGAAGAGCTCTTTACAATATCTATTACATAAAAATTCTTCGCAATGACTTTCAATTGGTAAACCTTCTTTTTTTTGTCACAATAAACTTCCCCCTTTTTTTTCCGTACAACATACTGAAATTCAGATTTCCTATTTCTTTTTTTTTTTTTTCTCTCTTACTGGACTTTATATATTTCCTATTTCAAAGGAAGAGAAAGCTATTAAGTCCTGTTCAATTTTTCTTCCGAGAAGATAACCTTTAGCAGCTATATTAGCAAAAGTACTACGTTTTCTCGTTTGAGAAAATATTTTATAAATCGCATAAATTTGACTCGCATTCACATCTGATTTACTGTCATAAAACGTTTTCGTAAATAGAGGACAGTGCTGGAATTAAAAGGAAGGCTGGCGAAGTTCCCGCAAGGTTCACAAGAGTGAACCAGAACAGAAAGGGGAAAAATTAGCAGCAAAATGTGCCGCAAACAAACCGAATGTTGAAGAAGTCAAGTCTTACCTCTGCGACAGCCGCTGCAACTACTAATAAAACTGTACCCAATACAAAAAAATTAAATTCCATGTTGGAGCTGTCCTTCTCTATGTCTCCGTCAGCTTTCTGTAAAATCTGATTCTCTTTTATTCAGCTGCGGCTTAAATACTGAATGCCGCTTCGATCCAGACCTCACTCGCTTCCTTTTCCGTAACAAAGGAGGAGGTTCTCGCGCAAAGCGCGTAAAATAACAAGCATGATAATTTATGACATCAAAAGCAAGAACCGAAATACTATAAATACCCTCTCAACTTGACCTCAGCGCAAATGCTTGAAATTAAACAAACAAACAAACAAAATTGCAAGGTTGCTTCATCTATTTGGAATCAAGCAATTTTCGCTCAACTTGATATGCCATGCGGCGAATAAGGAATTACAGAAGAAATTATCCAAGAGCATGCCGCCTTTGCCGTTTCCATGCGGCAGGTGTTTCTCTCTAATGGGCAATTTAGTTTGTTAGACAGCAGAGTTCTTCCTTCTTTCTTTTCATTTTGTTTTTACTTAACAAGTCCCTCACCAGGAAATCATGAAAATACATTTAAAGCAGGAACTGATAAAAAAAAATCGGTTGCAGCTGCTTTTAGAAACGTTTCACAGATACGTACTTAAAAATATTGAGTTACAACGCCTGACAAAGTGCATGTATCCGGTATTTGTTCTCTATTATAAAGATTGTTGAAATCCCAGCCTTAATGTTTCCACTACCATACAGTCGCCGCTGGGGGAAAAAAGTTTGTCTTTGCCAAAAATAGAAGCAGGTAGATCGCCCCTTCCATCGTATGGTTTCTTCTTCACTCTGTTTCGAGAGAGTTTTTTCCAGATACACCGATTTTACGACATTCTCAAATTCCAACTCGATCCGACCTCGATCCACTGAATATTGCAAATTAAACTTACACGAAGAGAAAGAAAGCAAATTTGCGTTAAAATCTGAAACATAAGGAAGTGCTGTGTTTCGCAGCTGAGAAAAGTTCCTAAACTTTAATTTCAACACAATAGCTCGTGCGAATACTTGGCAGAAAAATAGCGAAAAGAGAACGAATAATTCGTTATATAAACCCTCACGTTTGCGGTCACTGAGTATTACCTTCTTAAATAGTTTATGTATATGTCATCGAGCCTGCATCACCAACTGAATACCGAAGCAATGCTAAACTAACTCCTACTATCTAAAATGAATAGCCGACAAGAAAAAGAGTAAAATCCCATGTAAACAATCCATTGTCAGTCTTGGCTTATTTCAAAAGTTCTAATGGAAATTATGAGCCAATGTTTAATTTATTTGATTGTATCTTTAACGTGGATTAACTTTAAGAGTATAAAACCGCCGTTTTTCTTGTGATTTTAGAATATAGAAAATTCCATACATGTAAACTGCAGAAAGGACGTGACCAGGAAGTTAGAAAGGTCACTGCCGTAAAAAAGCAATTTGAGCTGGTCATGCGATCAATTGCGAGTCCAGCTTATCTAACTGCGAAGATCTTCCTAACTTTTATTTCATCATGTCCATTCCGCGAAATTTCACGTATTCTAAAATTCATCCCGATGACCTCTTACGGGATACGACTATCATATACTTGAGCGTACGCGATAGGGCCACTTCGGAAAAACCACAA
>NC_090875.1:18982945-18995445 GCF_036669935.1 Montipora foliosa
ACCTCCATAACACTGGCCAGGTGCTCCTCACATTCGACTGCCTTTTTATCTGGGTTCTGAGTGGACCATTCCCATGTGTCTCGCTGGGCTGCGGGCTCTCTACAATGTCATGCTCCTCAAATTTTCAAACGAACTTCAAAGTGTTATGCGCCCGCGGGAACTAACTAATTCTGGACAAATCTCGTAGGTAAAATGTGACACCACCACTCTAAAATGCTTATTCCTTAACTTGTCTGTGTGATAAAAGATTAACTTCTCCCTACTCCACCCTCCTCCACCCTTCCCCTGATCCAATGTTGGTTTAGAAGCAGCCAAAGGCTTGCACAGTATTTTTTTCACCATATTATCAACATTGTTACAGGGGAGAGGGGGTGGGGGTGGCTCAGGGGGTGGCATAGGTGGGAGTGACCCAGTTGATACAAGGGAGAGGGGGTGGCTCAGTTGGTTGAGCACCAGGCTGTCACGCGGGAGGTCGTGGGTTCAACACCGGCCGGACCAACATTCAGGGTCTTTAAATAACTATGGAGAAAGTGCTGCACCTTTGTAACGACATCTGCGAATGGTTAGACTACCAAGTCTTCTCGGATAAGGACTATAAGCCGGAGGTTCCGTCTCATAACCCTTGGGTATAAATTCTGTGGGACGTTAAAGAACCCACACATTATTCGAGAAGAGTAGGGCATGGAGTTCCCGGTGTTGTGGTCTGATCTATGGATATAGGGGTTAGGTGTCAATTGGGACGAAAGTTCTGTTCCTCTCCCCTGCCACTCCATGAATTGTGGCGAATAAATGAAATGAAATTAAAAAATTAAATTCAATAGACTTTGTTTGTCAGCGCATGTCCCATGATATTCAAGTTTCCCAAGAGTTTTGTCCAACGGATTATTGCACAACACCCTCGGAGCTTGAGCGGAGATTACAGTTTGCCGATCCTATATGGCGCGTGCTAAAGTTCCATAGCGGACGAGCGTGTACTTCACTACCTTAGATTGTCATGATTTCATAATACCTCTTTTATTTTTTTTCTTGAATAATTATTTTTGAACACGCACTTAGAACACTGAACATGTACCAATCCGTTTCTAAAGTTCCGTACCCATATAACATTTTCTGAAGAAGTATAACGACATTCTCTTGATCCAGCGACAAGATCGTGAAACGTTTTGTAAGCTTATACCAAGCTCAAATTCTGTCGGTAAGTTTTCCAGTGCGAGTGAATCGACCCGCCTGCATGCGCGACTAATTAGGAATCTTCATCACAGACAGCAGTAACTGTTTCTAATTTTCTTCTCACTGGCGTTTGTACCCAACTCACTCTACCCAAACTGCTGTACTAAATACGTTGCTGTAAGCAAGTAGGCGAGCACAACTCACCTGGGACACCACTTGAATACGAGATGAAATGGAAATCCGCCTCACATGTGGCAAAAAAAAAAAAAAGGGTCTTGCGAGGTGCTGCAAAAGGAGTCAATAAATGGCATGTACAGAGATCGCTCAAGAATATTAACTTGTTGCAAAAACCGTCTGCAATGTTGAAGGAGGAAAACCTGTTTGCCACGTAGCGGATAAAAATAAAAATGGAGAAACGGGAGATTCGAGTTAACTTTTCGACGTTACAAAAGAAAGGCACGCATTACGTACTTGTGGGCACAGCTGTTAGACCATGATAAATTGTTGTGACAATCTTAAAAACTGACATAACTTTCTTTATGATTTTAATAAAGAATAGTGTCGTGTTACGTGTCCATCAATCACTTCATTTGCATGGATGTGTAATTACGCCACGAAACGATCTTATCAAGATGAGCTTTTAGCTTAATCCCTCAGTCCGTCAGGGCGTAATTAAAAGATTATGTATAAGCGTAAAGTATTACTCTTCTTGGGCAAATAACACTTCAACTGCAACCTTATTAGGGGACAACTTCAGTGGTATTTGGTCGGTCTTTTTCTATCTTGCCTGTCACGTACGCATAAGAGAAAAAAATCCGTTTACGTACACTAAAATTATTTTTGACCAAAATGTACGATAGAGAGCAGTGTATCACTTAGTTCGACTTTCCTTATTATTCGAAAGCTATGCAAAAATCGCTGCTAAGCAATTGTATAATTAACAATTTCTCTTGCAAAAGAAATTAGAAACTATTACTTTTCGTTTTTTTCTCTTAAGGCGTTAAGAAAGCTGCCTTCAATTAAGCGTGGCAATTTTTCGGCGTTCTGTCAGTTGGGACATGGGGTGATTTCCTGCCATCCCTCCTATCCGTCATACTGCAATTATATGTAAACCTAATCATTCAAACAAGCTGAAGTCTTCAGTAACCTTAACACTAGAGCGGTTTCCAATTTCGACCAATCACAGCAGGTGCAAATAGCGCAATGAACCAATCCAAATTCGTAGAAATTCCATGTAAGTTTCTCAAAGCGCGGGAAAAACTGCGCGTGCAATTTGCGATTGGTTTTTGTTTCTCTTCTCATTGGTTGATTAACTGTCGCGAGATTTCTAAAGTGGTCCTATGATCAAAAAATCACTGCCTTTTTTTCTTCAGATTTTGAACGCGTGTTTGCTTAACACGAGCCTTGCAAAATTTTGAGCTTTGATTTTTGTCCAAAGGCTCCTTGCTTTCTGTGTAAGTTTAGGATTTCACGGTCCGCCATTACTCACGTTCAAAACTGACCGACTGGACCTCAGAGGGTTGGATCTAGGGAAAGTGACGTCATTCGATCACCCAATATATTAAAATTTCAGCGTGTAAACGCAGTTTGTTATGTAAGCAAAGCACGAGTTTAAAAATCTGAAAGCCCGAGACTTCCGTGCTGAAATATATTAATTCAGTCGCGTCCAAACGCATTGCATTCTTAAACTAGTCAGTGTTTGACGTCATTTCTCCTTGATCCACAACCTCGGTCATAAATAGTAGTAACACTTTCTTAAAAAGCACGTAACTCGCATCCAAGCTATTGATAACGCACTCCTCCTCTCTTCCTCCCTTCAATGTTGCGTTTGCCGTTCTAATGTTGCGTTTACTGGCAAGTTCTTTCATTGGAACCCATAAACGTAACATCAACATTGAAAAGGGAGGAGGGAAAAATTTCCGTCAGTGTTACAACATTGGTGACCGAGACTGCAGCTCTCTCAAGATTTGAAAATTGGTAATGCCGGAACATTACATAGGAAAATCTCAGTTGAAATAAACAAGTGTATTTTTGAATTTAAGGCTTAAAACTTGGTTCAATTAGTGTTTAGTTAACATAGTTGTGGAATCCAAAGAAAAAAAAGGATATGATTGTTTTATCATTCTTATTGTTCTACAGCTGCATTCTTTAAATGTTTTTGAGATTTTAGTTCCACGTTCCAAAGAACTATTGGCTATAAGCAGGTTATAATACACTATATTGTTGGATGATCAATGCTAAATAATATTAATATTAATGATTGCTCAAGGGGGAAACTGATAAAAACTATTATTATTATTCATTCAAAATATTTCCCCGTTTCTGATAGGTTAAAACCACACACATAATTCAACATAACCAACTGCTGTTCACCAAATTTGGAAAGATTCTTCGTCGTATTGAATCAATGACGTCAAAAGTGCAGCCCGCTGCAAATTATTGAACCGTTGACCGAAAAAAGCTGGGGAGGAGATTGTGTTATTTTTGTTGAGCAGAAAAATGGCTGCGAGTAGGTTTAGAAGTTTTAGCGAAGAAAATATTTTGAATTAATAATAAAGCAATTGTTGAATTCGGTTTTCGTAGAATATGAAGAATTCTGCAGATCTCGGAGGATGTTATCCACCTCGGCCTTCGGCCTTGGCGGATAACACCATCATCCACCTGCAGAATTCTTCATATCCTACTCAGCCTCATTCAATAATTGCTAAATATCCTCTGTTAAAAATATTTGAGGACACAACCTGCAACATGAACACTAAAAATTTGCTTGTGTTTCCTTGTTCCTGAAATTACTTTCAACCTTGTTCCCAGCTTTTTGATCCCTGAAATTACGTTCTCTTGTTCCCTAAGATATTTTGTCATTGTTCCCCTGTTCCCCAGTTCAAATTAGCCATGTTACCTAGTTCCCCCAAAACCTCTGGGAGGGCCTCTTCTAAGGTCAGAGGTCACTCCATCAACTGGGACAATATAAGAATCATTCACCAGGCATACCACCCTCTGTACCCTAATATCTGCAAGGCCCTAAAAGTTCATCTAAATTTCACGATGACCTGCAATGAACCACCTCTCTCCAATTTATGGACCAATAATTTTGCAGCCTTGTCAAAATGAGACTGTAAATAATAGTAATAATAATAATAATTATTATAATAATTATAATAATTATAATAATAATAATAATAATAATAATAATAATAATAATTATAATAAAAGCGTTTATTTATTCACGATAAGTTAATACAGCTTAATACCGACAGGGTCATGAGCTTAAATAAAGGAAAGGAAAGGAAAGGAACTTTACTTAAGTGTCTAGTCGTTCAAGCACTGGAGCACACTAATTGAGGACACTGTAAACTAATATTAACAATTAATACAAATCAAGACAAATATTGGTTTTTGAGGAAAGGGGAAACCGGAGTACCCCGACGAAACCTCTCGGTATAGAGTAGAGAACCAACAAACTCAATCCAACACGAATCGAACACGGGCCACATTGGTGGGAGGCGAGTGCTCCCACCACTGCACCATCCCTGCACTCCAAAAGAAGTCTGCCTTTCACAAATATCTTCCATGGTTAAAATATTAAGCTAAAGGTCAATTAAAATCGCGCGCGAGCGTCAAGCCACTTACTTTTGGGTGGTACTGTATATTAAACAAAATAAACTATATTAAACTACACAACAAGTTAAAAAGGTCTATATACAATCCAAGTAACTACATGTATCACTCATGTCAATAAGGAATCCAGAAGGATTTTGAAAGCTTTGTTGGCGAAGAAGAATGTAAAATAAACAGGTTTGCTTACTTTGCCTGGTATCAGATACTGCAGTAAAACTAGTCAGTCTCTTCAAATCTCTTGGCTCTCAAACTTTGCCTTCCAGACCTTGTGGATCATTCCACCAACATCTCCTTCTTCACATCTCGGAAACCGGGTTAGCCCGGTCAACCGGGCTCATATGAAGAGACCCTAAATTGTATGTAGGCTCGATTTTCCGCCGCTCACTAGAGTTCGGGTATCCTCCCGAACAGCAGCTAGTAATCGAGCCTACACGGTATGTTTATTGAACAAAAATAATACAGCAACTGTAAAAGGTGCATACAACAAACATAAAATAGCTCAAGAAAAGAAAACCGGGGAGAGGACCAACGAGCATCCATTGGATGAAAAAACCCCACCGCGTTCGTAGCGGGGAAAAAAGGGGAAAACGCCCGGCCCTATGAATAGAACTCAGTTTCCCGACCTCTCGTGCACGGTCTTAAAATACAATGCATCTTATCCATATCTAGATTCCGTAAGAGTTTGAAAGTGAAAAACGAGAGTTTAAATCGTCCCTGACATAGCCAGTCTTGGTGTTCTTAATCGCCCAACGACCGAGTCGCTCAAAAAGCCTAGGGGAGGGATTTCAGCATTTGCTGCAGAAGAGGCTCCTCCAGCTCTAAGTCAAAGGACACTAATCTTGGTATGTCTGCGAATTCTCTAAAGGCGTCTTTAATAAGATCTCTAGCTCTTGTATGACTAATTCCCTGGCTCCGTATTTTCTCTTTTTACCGAAGGGATGCAAACTTTAAGGCTCTAAACAAAGGTAAATCTTCAGATAGGTCGATTTGTGCAGCTGAGACCACTAGGGACTTAATTGACAGGATCGTGACCTCGCGATAAAGATTCACACTCCAGGCCTTTTTTTTTTTTAAAGGCTGTTTTTTTTTTTTAAAACAGTATAATTCACTAAAACGGAAAAAAAACCCTCGTAAGAGATAAGACGTAACTGCGGCAACTTATCTGCTATCTTCGATTCGACATTGGCCTACAACACCTCATGGGTCACAGAATCTTTTTTGACCCTCGATCTACCCATAATTCGTTGAGACGCATGCCATGGAAGAGACCAGAGGGTGGATGGAGATTTTTGAAATGCCAGCCATAATCCGCTGAGCCCAATCGAAGCTGTAGCCGGACAGCGTTGACAACAGGTGAAGGAAAAGTAGCATCATTGAGCAGGCACTGTAAGAATACTGCAACCTGGAAAGGATAGCCGGAAAACAGCAAACACACCTGACAACAGTTGCTTCTCAGAGGTGCCGTCATCATGCCATTACTTAAAGGAAAACGTTTTAACTCTGCTCTTTAAATGTGACAAAATTCCGCTTTTGGGCACAGATATAGTCTCAAACTCAAATTTTGGGCACAGATGGTCCCAGGGAAAATAAATTCAGTTAGCGAAGTAAAAACAAGGCGTATTTGCTAAACTTAAAGACAAAAGTAAAGTCAATAAGCGAATAGCATTTCAAGTCTGTAACGTCACAATAAGCAAAAAACATTATGAAGCGTTTGAAAGGCGACAAGATTGGTCTCCCACTTTTCAGATATTCAGTAACGGACGTGAGTTTCTTTTAAACCTTTATTGCGAAATTGTATGTCTTGTCCACTAATTGAAGAAAAACTTTACAACTCGGCTCTTTAAATGTGACAAAATTCCAAGTGCATCTCTCCAGGGAATACTATATCCCTGTAAGACCTGTCGGATTATTATTGATAACCCTCAGCCTTGTTTCAACTTGACCTTGATTAGCTCTGCAGCTGGAGTCGACTAAACAGGATGGATTTTAATATCGGGAATTGTAAACTTACGCATCCTTAGATATTGTTTCAAGTCTGTTTCAGTTGAATGACCTTGGTTTACTTGTGAGTCATAACCTCTGCTGAAATTCCAACATCAATCGAATAGTTTCCAATGCTAATAGAATGTTGGGTTAAATATCTCGCGTACATTTAAGGGTCTATTTAACGTACCTACATTCAAGGCTCTACATATCCTCCTTAGTGAAATCCCAGCTGGAGTACAGCTTGTGCAGAGGAGAGCCACAACTAATCATGAAATCTGACAGTAATTACGAAACTAGTTAAAGGAGCTTAATTTTAATTCTATTGATCAAAGACTTGTTATAGCCGATGTTACGTATACTTTCTTTAATAAAGTTTCGGAGTAGTTTTCTAAATTTTTATTGTTCAGACGATCGTGATACCTTTCGGAGTCTTGACTGCTTGAAACTAAAGAAAAACGTGTCTAGGACCATCTGTTTTAAAAATTCATATTTCAACAGAATTGTGGATAGCTGGAACTGTCTACCGTGTTAAGTTTGCTTTAGTCGTGACTTGAACGCCCAGTCATTTAGGTGTGGTGTTGCGGGTATAGATCTGGGTCGGTGTGGTGATCTTTAGTCAGTTGATGGACTTGCCAGCTGTTTTGCATTTTTAATTGTATATAGGACATATATAGTATCTATGTTAATATGATATTTTTATGTAAATAGTATCGATGATGTTACACCTTGTGTGGGGTATTTGGCTCTTTTGCGCAACTCCAATGGTTTTTTTTTTTTTTTTAATATTATCACCATTCTATTATTGTTAGATAGTTGCCATAAATTGTAATAAATAGTCCTAAACTCTGATCTTGGGAACAGATGGTCCCATATTTCTGGGCATAGATGGTCCGAAAATCTAGGGCACAGATCGATAGACCCTAAAGACTTATCAATACATGTAGACCTCATAACGAAGAGAGCAGTGTCTCGCAGTACAAATATCAAGGCCGGCAAAAACAAAAAGAATTGCGCGGCCAGTTTAGTTTGAGCATAAGCAGGCCCGTAGGGAAGGGGGAGGGGGGGGGGGGGGGTGTGCGATTGTGAGCCCGCATTACTACAACCCGCTGACCAAAGAGCCTGAGGGCTCTGGGCACCAGATTGCTGTGACCGCAGAACGGACAAACGACAATAAAACTTACAATGAACGTACAACAAAGGAGGCTTTATTTTCTCAAAGGGGTCTATAGTTACAAAAATTCGCAGGTATGTACCACGTCCTAACTTTGTTGCTTGCAAACTTTCAAAAACACAAATTTTTTTCATTTTCGAATAATCCAACCCTTCCTGTGGTCGTAAAATGAAAATCGTTATGAAGGACAATGCGATACAGCAGATATCGACATCGAAGAACGTCACGCGATATCGACATCTAATATCGGATAGGTGGGCTTTGGAATCGCTTTGTACGAAACTAGCTTTCGAATTATAAACGCAGCATCTCTTGTGAATATTTTCCACGAATTTTTCAATTAAAAAGAATAAAATACAGAAAATCTTGAAAAGCAAATTATCCCTAATTCGTCGTTGGACTCGGCGAATTGTGAATCCTTCGGGGACCGCGACTTCCAGCAGGTTTCGGGGGCTTGGCGAACTTTTGTCGGATGATGTCTTTTCTGGGGTGAAGCTCGTCCTGGAGGAAGTCTTGATTCAGCTCGCGAGGTTCTGATATTTCAAGCTAAAAAGAAACAATAGTCCGTCGTTGTAAATAAACAGGATTTAAACAATTTTCTGAGTGAGTACCATTATAGTTGGAGCTCATCAATGGGAATTTCTATCTTCCATACTTGGCATAAGAGTCAACCATTTCCCGAGAAGATTTATTTAAAGAACGACTCCCTTGGGAGATTCAGCACGCCCACTGTTGCATACGCCAATCTCCCAAGGGAGATTCAGCACGCCCACTGTTGTAAGAGCCAATGAAAACAAAGCTATCATAGCGTCAAGAGAAATATGGTACTTTTCGTAGGAAAAACCTGTTTCTAAAAATAAACTTACTCGGGAAAGGCTTGAGTCAAGGAATTAGTGGAGATAGCTCCTGGTAAGATCCAATGATAATTCTTTCGCCCGAATCGACCCTTAAAGCGCTACTATGATCAAAAAATTCAAAATTTAGAGATTTGATTTTTATCCAGAGGTTGTTTACTTTGAGTGTAGGTTTTTGACTTCACGGTCCGCCATTACTCCCGTTACAAACTCAGAGAGTTGGATCTAGGGAAAAGTGACGTCATTTACTCACTTGCTTAAAGTGGTACTACGACCAAAAAAAAACTTTTGTTTTTCCTTTGGATTTCAAAACTATGTTAACTAAACACTAACTCACCCAAGTTTTAAGTTCTGATTTTAAAAAGACACCTGTTTATTTTAGCTGGAATTTTCTTATTCTCGGTTTTCACATGACGTCACGACCGCCATGTTGGTGCCCTAAACAAAGAAAAGGCGGCCATGTTGGTGCCCCGACCAAATCCTCTGGAAATTTAACTCTATTATTATGCAAACACTTCCTTTTGTTTTCGTTGAAAAACATGGCTGTTGATCACGTGAGTGAAAACCAGCAATTTATTGGTCCGCCATTACTAACTTTAAAATCTTGAGAGAGCTGGGTCGAGGAGAAAATGACGTCAAACACTCACTCGTTTAAGAATGCAAGGCGTGTGTACGCGGCCTAATTAATATGCAGCACGGGAGTTTCGGGCTTAAAGACTTTTCAACCCGTGTTTCGCTTATATAATAAATTGCGTTTACACGCTGAAATTTTAAGCTAGTGAGTAAATGACGTCATTTTCTCTAGATCCAACCCTCTGAGGTCCAATCGGCCAGTTTTGAACGTGAGTAATGGCGGACCATGAAATCCAAAACTTACACTCAAAATAAACAGCCTTTGGATAAAACTCAAAGCTCAAAATTTTGCCAGTTAGGTGTTAAGCGAACACGCTTTCAAAATCTGAAGAAAAAAAGGAAATGATTTTTTGATCATAGTACCACTTTAAAATTTCAGCGTGTAACGCAGCTTGGTAAATACGCAAAACACGAGTTTAAAAGTCTGAAAGCCCGAGACTCCCGTTCAGCCGCGAACACGCGTACACGCATTGCATTCTTAAACTATTGAGTCTTTGACGTCATTTTCTCCTCGATCCAGCTCTCTCAAGATTTTTAAGTTAGTAATGGTGGACAATTAAATAAGAAAATTCCGGTTAAAATTAACAGGTGTCTTTTTGAAATCACGGTTTGAGAATTGAGTCACTCACTGTTTAGTTAACATTGTTTTGAAATCCAAATAAAAACAATAATTAATTTCTTGGTCATAGTATCAGTTTAAAATAGAAATGTTGGATAGTTAGGTAATTCAAAGAATCTGAAATACAAAAGCGGGCGAAGTATTAAAAAACCGGATTGGTATAAACAGTCTCACAGTAAAAAGAAAGAATACGAAGTTCACTGTTTTGTGACTAATATGTCGTAAAAACATTAAATTTGGTCCTTTCTTCTTTTTGTAGAACACGACGCTATGTCCCCTTGGTTAAAAAAAAAAAAAAACTTTGATTGCAAGACTTTCCCAGAAATTTTGAACCTTCATGGACGGATGGATAATATCTGAATTTTGGAGAGTATAAACATACTCTCCAAAATTCAAGATCTCTTCTGTCCTCATATGTTGAAATATCATTGTTGCGTTCCTTTGCCTATCTTATCATTTGAGAAAATGTCTGCGACAAGTTTAGATTTTGAGACCGACCTTTCGAGCTATAGTCATTCCAACTCTGTCAGTAGCTACATCCAGTAAAGGACCCTTGCATGTGGAATAAAGCATGCGGTCCTTGATGGAACACTTGTATCCTGGCATAGAGTACACGAACACTGCAATGGAAAGAAAGGTTTGAAAAGTTTGGCAAAGATTAGAGATGCAAAACCATATGGCCATTTTAAATTTCCCCGATTCTGCGGTGAAGGCAATAAGCGATATCCTTCTTCTATTCACTTTTTGCACAATCCCATAATACACCTCTTTTGGGCCCCCCCCCCCCCCCCCAAAAAAAAAAAAAAAAAAAAATTGCATAATCATTGTTTGCAATTTTTCCTTGGAAGCCAGTGGAAATGCTTCTTAAGGCTCCTAGCTGACCTTGGGGGGGAGGGGGGAGGGTTAAAAGAGGTGTATTAGGAACGTTGAGTGAACAAACATGTTAAAAGGCGGCGTGGTCCACGCTCTGTAAATAGCCAACGGGTTGCCTCCCGCCAGTTGGGGTTCCAAGGTCGTAGCTAGCGGAGGGGCAAGGGGGGGAGTTGCTTACGGGAGGTGTCCGCTTATGGGAGGTTAAACAAAAAAAGAGCAATAGAGGGCATATAATGCACCACAACAAGTCTTTCAAAGCTTTTAAATTTAGACAACTGGTAATTGTGTTTCAAGGTGTAGACAGGCCAAGCACGACTCCTGTTGGTCAAGATTGGAAAGTCCAAGACCTCAGAGCTTTGCTCTAACAAGTACGTCTGTCAAAGAACTCCCTTTTCTATATGAAATCTGGGGAGAGCTTTTAAAGGATTTCTCTTCGTAAGGTGTCCGTTAGTCGAGGTTCGACTGTAGTTCCCTTACCTATGGACTCCATGTAATCTCCCTCAAACGTGTGTTTGAACAGATAAAAGATATATCTCCCCTTGTCATCTGGGACATGTTTCGTGAGGTCATTTGGAGCAACATTCTCCTTTGCGTCAGCCAACACAATCGTTTCATTTTCGGTGTTAAGCTCCTATGGAGTGAAATAACAACGGCGTAATATTTAACATCTGAAGGATATAAGGCTTGAGAAGAATTTTGTGTCGCGTCAGTGAGCGAGTGAAACACAAAAAATTGGTGTCAGTCGACGGAGTTGATAGAAGTAACTTGACCACAGCGTTGCCAACAATTAAGAATTAGCCCCCCTTCGTCGTAGCGAAGGCTTGATTATCAACGAAAGTAACTGGTATTTGATGACCAAAGCAGTAATCAAAACCTTTTCGTCACTTACTAATTGCACCAAGCTCAATTTCTTCTCGTTAAGTTCCGCCAATTTCGCCAGAGCTTCCTCTGATACAGGGAATTGTACACCTGTCATGTGACTCTGTTTCGTATCCACACTAATATCTGCACGCATCTTCAAGCAAAAATAATACATGCATTTGTCACTCATTTTTTTACATCATGAATACTGCAGCTTGCACTAACTTTGATTTTCTTATAAACCCTTCCGGCACTTCCCTTAATAATTGAATTTTACTCCGAAAAACCAAAAACTCTTCTCGTTTCCCAGTTGATTACTGACATCGTTCAAAATTAGTACCATTTTCGTACACTAGATACAGGTAAATGTACACCTTATTTAACGTCGGAAGTTCCTTTCCTTTTCCCAGGAAAAACGATGATGCGCTAACTCCCCCCCCCCCCCCCCTCCCCCTTCCTCTTCCCATCAGTGCTTCGTTTTAAGGGTATTTAAGGACGGTGCCTACTAATTCAAAGGTATTTTTGCCCCGGTTTATGATTATGCCCGAAATGTAGATCTTAACAAGTGTTATTGAAATCCAAAAAGAAAATCATCACACATTTTTCAAAGATAATTGATGAATAATATTTCTAAAAAGCTTTAAAAGACAAGGCATTGTATGGCGTTCTTTCTCAAATTGAAGCTTAATTATCTCTGAAAAATGCATGGTTGTCC
>NC_090875.1:19007945-19022945 GCF_036669935.1 Montipora foliosa
AAATATGAAAGCTCTTATTCTTGTGGGAGGCTATGGAACAAGGCTTCGTCCGCTTACTTTATCCAAACCGAAACCACTGGTGGAATTTTGCAATAAACCAATGGTCATGCATCAAATCGAAGCTTTGGTCGAGGTAACGTACGATCCAATGGTTCTTCTGCAGATCTTACATTTTAGCCGATCAGTCAGACGAAAACCGTGAAGACCATAGTTTATTTTGCCTAGATTATACGGACATCACAAAAAAATAAGTTGTTGGGAATAGTTTTGCTCTAATACCACATATCACCTTTTGACATTGTAATTCACAAGAGCTTGGCTTGTAATTTTGCCTTCAGTTGAGCATTGTTATTGTTAAATTTACAGTGATATCAACCATCAAGTTCATCTTTAATCCCTTTCATTCGTATTATACAGCGTATAAGTTTATTTTCATGGTACAGTATAATTTATTTGAGCCCTTTAATACTAAAAGATGATTAATTAATGAGGTAAAAGAAAACATAATTTGAGGGAACTAATGCAATTAACTGCTAAACTTGAAAGGCAAAGAAAGTTAAACCCATACCCAAGGTTCTGGAAAATACTCTGCTAATAATAACAATTATAAGTTATTATTATTATTATTATTATTATTATTATTAATATTATTATTATTATTGTTATTATCATTATTATTAGGTTCTCTTAGTGTGTGAATAAAATAGAAATTATGGGATTTGTTGGTATATTTTAAAATAATGTCTGAAAGGCCTAGTTGCCAAAAAGTAGCATTGTGGAGCAAAATAATTGTCTCAGATTTGTTTGAAGTCTGAGCATAACTGGACTAGTATCTCAAAGACATTTTGCCCTGAAATTTCTGGCGAGTAGGTCTTTCAGTTGTTGTTCTTTCAAAATATCCCAACAAACCCATGATTTCACAAATTAAATTTTTTATGATGACACACTTAAGGACTCTATTAGCGGCAGGTACAAAACACAGGGCACAGGGCACAGGTCATTGTTTTACCAATACAGAAAGTATCCTAAACATTCATAAGAGCTAACCTTAAGCCTAAAAACGTTTGTTTAGGCCTAATTACGGTAGGCCTAAGGTTAGCTTTTATGAATGTTTAGGATACATTCTGTATTAGTAAAACAATGACCTGTGACCTGTGACCTGTGTTTTGTACCTGCCTCTCTATTAGCATTATAGTCTAAGACGTGACCAGGGGTAAAAATTCTGATCAACAACACAGCTCCCGAAAAGTTACATGAACTCATAGTGGGTTTTAAGTAGCGACCAAGGACAAGGAAATGGATGCAAGCGACATCGCTCCAGAGATCGGCTGGGATCTCATTTTAATCATCAGAGAAAATGAGATCAATCCTTGAAACACCTTTGCCAGTACATAATTTCAAGTGGTTAAAACCTTCGATTTAGCCAAATTTTATCAAGATTAATCCTTTTGATTTATTCATTAACCTCGATGTGCTGACTGCATGATTTTTTGGCACTGTGATAATTGGATTATGTGCTTTAGTAATTTTAAAAATACACTTAGTTTACAAGAGAAATTGCTGAACAGCAGGACATTTTCTGGTGATATATTTTTTTCGTCACCTATCTATTTTTTTCACCATAACGCACACTGTTTCTTCTAAAATCATAAAATTTAATGGTTTGATTGTGCCGAGGAGTCACTTCATGATAACGTTAAGTGTGTATGATTGTCCAGGTGAGTGTTGTCTTTGGAAGGACTGTTTAGGATACATTGACGTAATGTTTAAAAGACCAGCAGCAGTGTTTTATCGGGGTTTAAAAACATGAGGCATAGCCGAGGGTTTTTAGACCCGTTAAATCATGTGCTACGAGTTTTTTGAACGGCTTAAAAAACATTCCACAAAGAGCGTGTCCCTCTGGACTCAAAACAATGGTTCAAATTGTGAGAGGTGAATATTAGCATACAATGAAAACAAGCTATGCCTTATTAGTATTCTTTATATAAAGAATACTAACGAGGAGTGTTGTATCAGGATATAAAGCTCATAAACGTGACGTTTCATCGGTGTTTTGATAGGCTGTTAGGCTCATGAATTATTAATGAGTTTTAAATAACATTTTAACAACCAGAGGGGAGTAATAATAATGTCTCTGAAGAGGTCCTCCAAGCCATACATGTACCTATAACTCAGATTCTAAAAGGTATTGACCCATTGACCCTTAGGATTGGGACTTAATCAATAGATTTTACTCTGTCTAACGCCAATTTTACTCTGATTTCAAAGTGGGGACTGTGGTTCAGGAGTCAATGGGTTAATATTATTGTATTGTTTTGGTTCCAATTCAGCATATTAATAGTAACTTTTTATAGTTGTTATTGCGTGGAAGAGATGACGACACCAGTTTAAAACTCAACATTTAATGTCTTCAACTCCTGTTCTTCTCGCTCTACATACCACAATACTGTAGACTCGGGTCCAATCTCCCAAAAATAATCATGTGCTTTTCTTGTTCATACATGTACGTGTAGGTTGGAGTAAAGCACATCATTCTTGCTGTTAGTTATCGGGCAGAGATGTTGGAAAATGAAATGAAACAGCAACAGGAGAGGGTGAGAAATACTTATTATAATAACTATAATAACAATAATTATTATTGATTTTGGACTTTTGGAGATTTATTTTGAATCCCTCCTTCCATTATTGCCTTACCCCAAGTCTTTTGCAATCACAATGCTTGAGCTCTTTCTTCGCGTGGCAACAATAGGCCAGTTTCGTATTCTAACGGTTGGACTGGATCTAGGCTAAGCATGAAATGGTCAGGCTAATGCGGGCAAATTAATTTACATTTCCATTCCATGCTAGATCCAGTCCAGCCGTGAGAATTCGAAAATGGTCTATTGTTAGTCAAGAGTGGCCAGAGTTGATATGATTTTCTTTTCAGTACTTTTTATGATTGTGTCCTAAATTTGTTCATTTTGCCTTGACAGTTAGGAGTCATTATCACAATTTCTCATGAAAAGGAGCCTTTAGGCACAGGTAAGTTAAGATGTTATTTTGAAACTCCACAGTGGATGTTTGTTTAGATCTGTTCCTCTTTTCAATTGAGCGATATGTAATGAGTAATGCTCGAATAGAGAGGACTGAGGGCTGTGGACTCTAATAAAGTTATTTAATTATTATTATTATTATTATTATTATTATTATTATTATTGTTCAAATTTCTCAGCTTTGATGTTAACTGGTCATTGTTCAATTGAGGACAAGCTATTACCTGTAGCCTCAGGCCTCAAGAACTTTTCGCAAAACTCTTGCAGTTCCAAGCAATGCCGCTTTCTGCAGAAATTCCATTTTTACAGTCACTTGTATTTGCTGAAGACTCCTTTGTAAGTTCTTCATCACCATACCCAAAGCTCCAACCAGTATTTGCTTTAGTAACATTTACACACCATAAATGAAAAACTTCGCTTGAATTTTCTTAAATCCTGGTACTTTTCCAACTTTTTCTCTTCTTTTTCCTTGATGCGGGCATCCCCGGGTACCGCTATGTCAATTATATGGCACTGTCCTTGCTGCTTATCCAAAAACACTGTGTCAGTCCGAGGATGCTTAATGACGTGGTCACTTTGGATGGTGAAGTCCCACTGCAGCTTTCCCTCATCAGACTCCACAACTCTCTCTGGGACGTGTTATTTATGTTGTTGTTGTTGTTGTTGTTGTTGTTGTTATTATTATTATTATTATTTACATGTAGTAGGTTTTTTGGGTGTGTTGTCTGGTCAGATGGAGGGTTTTTTGAAAAATCTTGGGGTTCCAGATGTGTTGGGAGGATTTCAGGTTTCTGCGGCCATTGGGATCAGAAGATGCTTACTAATAGTCACCAAGTCCCAGCACTAGGTCGAGGCTAAGCAGTGTTTACACCTGCATAGTTTAAATACCATCTCCTTGCAAGTTGTTCTGACCACAAATAGTCAAGAATCGAGTTATTGCCAGACTATTAGCCTTGTAAATTAAAGCCCTGGTAATGGACAATTAAAATTAATTTTGGTACTGTAGTTTATGAAAAAAGTTGTTTTCCTGTTTGAATTGAACACAGTAAATTGTTGTTGCCTGGTATTATAGAGTGCAACTACATAGCAAAGCTTTCAGTTCTGAGTTTTTGTAGCTCTTATTGGCATCTCAGTCTATTTATTTATTTATTTATTTATTTATCTATTTATTTATTCATTGATTCATTTATTTTTCCATTGCAGCTGGTCCCCTGGCTCTGGCCAGAGACCATTTAACAGTCGATGATGAACCCTTCTTTGTGTTGAATAGTGATGTTGTGTGTGCTTTCCCATTCAAAGAAATGGCTGAATTCCACAAAAATCATGGAATGGAAGGCACTATAGTTGTAAGTTCAAGTATTTTGTTTTGGCATTTGCTTCCAAAAATGAAATTTTCAATCCACTTAAATAAACAATAGAGATTTGTATTGTTTTGAAAGAAATGTTAGAGCGGGCTATAGACAAAAGGGAAAAATAACCCTCCCGGTTATCTGTGCACTTTGATGAGAGCTTTCAAGAGTCGATAAGAGTAGCCGAGAGTGAATGAGAGTTCTGGCCAAACGAGAGCGATTATCACAGCTTCTCTCTTGCCGAATGTATGTATGGGTTTTGGTGTCATATATTCCAATGCTGCAATGGACATGTACCCATTCTCGGTGGGAAACGGCAGTTCTCTGACTAACAAGAAATTCCAGCTGCAGGCTGTTAACAGCCATTAAATAAAAGGACGGTCATATATTTTTTTTCTGGTACAGTAATTTTATTCCTTTAATCGGTGACAAACTTGGTGAGAATTTTTTTAGTTTCTTGTCTATATGTAGAAAAAGGTTTCTTTTTTTGTGAAGTAAAACAATGTTGATACACCAATGGGCTATAGAGTGCTTTCACTCTCACATGATCAGTAACCTTGTTATTCCACCGAAACATCATTATCCTTCTTTTCAAGTTATGGTCAAAACGTTTGAAAAAAATTAATAGGGAAAGTCTCAACTATCGATCCTTGTCCAGGAATATAGCCCTTGTATTGACAGAAACTGAAACGTTCCACTAATATTTGGTTTTGTTTCAAAACAGGTAACAAAAGTCGAAGAACCTTCCAAGTATGGGGTTGTAGTGTACGATTCAAAATCGGGTCGCATTGATAAGTTTGTGGAAAAACCTCAAGTCTACGTATCCAATAAAATTAACGCAGGGCTCTATATATTCAGCCCTAAGGTGCTTCAACGAATCCAGGTGAGTTCAGTGATGGTTTGAAATTAAGAGTGGCACATTATTTCTAAGGGAATATTTAACAATTATTCCTCGAGCCCGAATGGGCTCTGAGTCAATAGCCCATGAGGCCTTCGGCCTCATGGGCTATTGACTCAGAGGCCGTGAGGGCGAGAGGAATAATTGTTTTAGTAAAATCCAAGTAGTTGGTCAAAAAAATATCGGGACAAAACATCTTTCCCTAGTTAAAGCTAGACTTTAATTGTTGTTTTGGTTTTCAAAGCCGGCGCTTTTCGCTACTAGTGGGCTATAACAAATAGCCTACTAGTTGCTCAACCAATCAGAACGCAGCATTGATAATAGACCACTAGTTGGATTTTACTAAAATATATTATTTAGGACTTACTCCACGTGTAAACTGAACGAAAAAGCATTTTTGTCAACTCTGCTCCGGAGAGCAGAATTAGCCTTAGCGCAAGCTCTCGATCTATGTCTTGGATCGCGGGATGTCACACGTAAGCGACGAGCGACTCGCGCCTCGCCGCTCGCTCGCTCGCACGTGACATTTCGCGACCTTTGAGATGGCGAGTTTCCCCGCAGTATCACACATAGTACGTTAATGTGGTTTACACGACAGAATACACTTGCACATATTGAAGGCGGCCAACAGTAGACAGCTGCTTGCTTTGGGAAATTTTCTCGATAAGATTATCGGTTTTTGGCAAAACGCAAATTTCGGTCTAACGTGTGCAGTTTGCCCTAAACGCGATGCTAAATTTTAGGATAAAAAGAAGCAGAAATTAGATATACGAAGGATTCCGGAAGCAAAGTGGTGCAACTGTTTCTGGTAACAAAGAAGAGCATTAATATGTGTGTTTTTATCACGTCGCGCGCACGTGTTAAGCAGCTGTCTGCAAAGTCGTATTCAGCCTATTCCGCGTTTTCGATGTCAGTTTTCCACGGCAAGATCATTACTTTATCGGAATACTTGTTCTTTTGGGAAACCTTCTTGCTGTTATTCTGTCATTTCTAAGCCACATTTCAAATACGGAACAATTTTGGAATAATCACTCAGTTAAGATGCGTGCACTTGTACTAGGAACGCTAGCTTGTACTGTCGTATCTCTTGGCTATTATGGCATCTCCTTCATGTTTACTGAAACAAAGTATAGTCCTTTCATTACATACATGCTTCAGTGTTATTTGTCTCTCAAGAGGCCGGTCGCAAACAACTACTAATAAACACAACAGTCTCACGGGGAAAAGAGATGGATTAAAAAAAGGGGTTTTTTTTCTTTAATTTTAATGCAATCCTTTTCTTGTTATACAGCTGAAGCCGACGTCAATAGAAAAAGAGATCTTTCCAAAGATGGCTCAAGATGACAACTTATTTGCATTTGATCTTTCAGGTGACGGTTGCTTTTTGTTTGATTCCAGTTAACGTTTTTCTTTTCAATTGTCTACTGAATACGCGAGCCAGGCAAATGAGCCAAGCAGAATAGCCCTTATCGGAGTTATCAACGGTTTTGCCACATAAACGAGGTTAAGGGGTCATTTTGTATCGAATTGACCCTTTAAAAGCCTCTTTTGCATGTAGTTTTAAACAAAAGGAAATGTGCCTGCAGGCTCAACTCCAATAAGGTCTATCCAGTAGGCTCTTAAGGCGGGAAAATGCAAATAGGGAGCTTAAGATCTACGACGGCGACGTCGACGAAAACGTCACCTCAAAATAGAATTATGCTCTAGTAAAAGTTTTTCGCGATTATTCCATCTTGTTCACGTCGTACAGTGTGGGCGAAGTATCCTAAAAATAAATTGGTACGAGCGGTTTCAGACTGAAAATAGAGAATGAAAGATTCTCTGTTGCATGCTAACGTTGTCGTCAAAACCTAAAATTTAGTGATTTCACGTCGTCGTCACGCAGAGAACCGCAAAAATATGAGCTAAAATCCGTGCCGCACGGGCAGCAGGATTATTTGTGCTCTTTTTAACCAATGATATCATTGTTTTCTGGCATTTTCGTTGACGTCGTCGTCGTCGTCGTCGTAGATCTTAAGCTCCCTAATGACTGGTGGCACAAGACGCGATTTTTGCGCGAACGAAATTTTTGACCAATCATAGAGAAGAACTCACCGAAGAAAAGTAATGGTTTGGCCAATCACAATAGAGGCCAAGGATCAAATGAAACAATTGAAGTAACGGTAAACGCGTGCTGACTAAACTAACGCGGGAAAATGTGTGAGGCTCGTCTCAAAACTGGGGCGCGTTTCTCGAAGGTCCCGAAACATCACGGGTCATTTTCGAGGGTTGCATTTCTGTTTGTATCTCATGAACGGAGAGGATTTAAGTCGTCCAGTCGTACCTTGAAAACATGTTCAAAAGATAGGCTTTCCAAAACAAGCGGTTGGCAGTTTCACAAACGGCTTTTCGCTCCCGAGCTTTTCCGATTAACGGCAATCCCAGATTAAAAATTAAGCAAGGAGTTTATTGCTCTACTCCCAAATGCTGTTCAACGCTGATAATACACTCTGCAAAGCTTCGCATTAGAAGAAGTCAATCTTGAAAAACAAGAATAAGCAAAAGAAACTTTCACCAAATAGTTGAAAAAATGAAACAAAAGTTTACACTAATCCTGGATTAAGTTAACCGGCTTTCGAACAATATTGGGGAATCGAAGAAAAACACGGAACGTCTTGTTGCCACATTTCAGGATTTTGGATGGACGTGGGTCAGCCAAAGGACTTCTTGACAGGCATGGTGCTGTATCTTCACCATCTTAGAGAAAAACATCCATCTCTTTTACATGAGGGATCCGGAATCATTGGCAATGTTTTGGTGGTAGGTTGGATCATAGCATCTCATATCATATATCATATCATATCATATCTTTATTTACCCTAGCTCGGATTTTTAGAGTAGCTTGGAGTTGCTAATATCTCCGAGCATTTACCCTCCAAACTATGATACATCACAGAAGACAGACCACAACACCGGGAACTACATGCCCTACTCTTTACGACAAGTGTGCGGGTTCTTTTACGTCCCACAGGATTATGAACATTGAAGGGTTGTGAGACGGGACCTCCGGCTTATCGTCCTTATCCGAGAAGACTTGAGACTCTAACCACTTTCTCCTCAATTATTTAAAGACCCTGAGTGTTGGTCCGGCGGGAGTTGAACTCACGACCTCCCGCGTGACAGCCCGGTGCTCAACCAACTGAGCCACCGGTGCCACCCATGTTATAAGCAACAACAAAAAAACTCCATCACTTTAAAGCTATACCTTAGAGCTATTGTAAGCCTTTCGCGACTCCTCCGTCTTGATCTCTGATTTCTTCGTTGATTCACCCTCGATCCAATTTTCTATTCAATTCAATGTTGACTTTGCTATTATCATGCAAATTAGCTTTACACTTCTGAGGGGGCAAACAACACAAGTTCGAGAGCTTATAACGAACATCTTAGCCACACAGATGATTTTTCTCACGTTCATTGAATGTTTCTCACCTAAGTAGTCAAATAGAATTATTACAAAAGTTACTTCGATATTTTTTTTTTAATGAAAATTGAGGAGATAACGAAGTAGAAAGTCAAAATCAATCAACGATAAAAAATTATTATAAAAGGTACTTAATTCTAAATTCTGAAATGTACTTTTAGCAATGTTATTTCAATATTTCGACAAGCCGATTTTCCGCAATTTGCCTTTTTTCCAATGTTTGCCCCCCTCCCAGCATAACACATGGCTAATTTGCATGACAATTTAAAAACGAACATGGCGGCTATCGTGAATAATTATAAGGTCTATTAATTGATTCGGACAACGGAGAACAAAATGGCCGCTACCGCGTTTCGCAAAGTAGCAAAGGCTTTCTAGTTGGCCTCGGCCAAAGTAAAATAAAATAATAGTAGGACTTAATTTTTAAGTAAATGAAACCTACTTTGGGATAGGAACAAGCTATTCTGGTAGTAAGAATCAAAAACAGATCTAGAAATGCATAAGGTGGCAACAATAGAGTAACAGCAGAAATCTAGAAGAGTTGTATAGCAATTATGGCTTTACCTTTTTTCATAACAAACACAGTGCTATTTGGTTCTGCTGTGGAATATTAGTGTTTCGGGTGTTGTCAAGAAGAATACTTGTCAAATTTGACCAAGAAGGTAGATTAAAGTGTAACAAAATACACCCTCCTGAGGTCTAGACTTCAGTGATATTCTCTCTGTAAACTTCAATTAGTGAGAATGAAAATGCCATTTTTGTTGAACAATGCGCAAAATATAAGAAAAAGGGCTTATTTTGCGGAAATATAGGCACTTAGGAAAAGCAAAATTGTTTGGAACGCGCTGTATCGAGAGTTTTCACTCGCGCGATCAGCAACCTTGTTTTACCACCGAAACAAAAGAAAACGTTTGCATGTTAATAGAGTTCAATTCCCGGAGGAATAGTTGGGTACACCAACATGGCCGCCATTATCACGTGCACACTTTAGTAGGAGGATTTTGATTGGTGTAGAAGTTGGGGTAAAGTCCAAAAATTCAAGATGGCGTCGTGGTACAAACGGTCTAAAAAAAAAAGACAGTGGACGATTTATTGTTGTATGCTCACGTTGTCACTAAAGCAGAGCATAAGCAACGACGACGGCGACGGCAACAAGAACGTCATCTCAAAATATAAATTCGCGTTATTGTAATCACTTCGTGACTATTCCAAGCTTTTTAAACATGACAAGGGTGTGGTAGTTCCTCAAAAATGACACTCGTCTGAACAGCACTTAATTTAGGGGAGAAAATTACAATTTATCCTCAAGTGCTGTCGTTCTTCATAGCACCTCAAATTTGGCTATTTCACGTTGCTGTTTTGCTGACGACGGCAAAGAAATGGACAAAATTGAAAAAAGCACGTGCAGAGCGAGCAAAGCTATTGTTTTTGCCCACTAAATATGCAAATTTGTGACGTTCTCGGTGCGTCACCGATGTCGTTTAGACACACTTAGCTTGAGACGTTTAATTCGTCAGACGTTTAATGCGTCCACCGTATTTCCTGTGTTTATACTAGTCGACTAAGACGTCTAAGTCTGAGACGTTTTTTTTTTTTTTGTTTTTGTGTTTTTTTAATTTATTTAACATAACAGAAGTTTACATTGCACAAGATACATATATAAAAACAAGAAAAGAAAACGAATACAACTAATGATCTGACATGCACGAGAACTGAGTGATTAATCAAAGAGGGCGAATAAAGTAAATTAAATCATGTAAATTTCTCAACCTTGTATTTAAAATTAATCTTATTAACAAATTCAGATAAAATAATCGAGCTCTCTTTTAGCTTGTTTGAATAAATGTAATACACATCATGTATAAAAAAGTATAGTTAAACTTTCTCACAGCCTCATGCCCAGCAAGGCATTGCTTAAACAAGCCAAACATTATTTCCTTAGGTTCTGGATTGAAACTGGTATTGTTTGTGGCATTAAACCACCCCACCACTTGACGAGTAAAAGCCGAGGTAAATTGGCAGTCAAGGAAAGTGTGGTCTATGGAATCTGATTCACCGCAATACAAGCAGTCACTTTCACGTTTAATTCCAAATCTTTTCAATTCCTTTTTGGTCACTACAATTCGGTGAAGAAGTTTAAATTTAAATTCTCTTAACTTAGTTTCCTTACATGTTTTATATGACATCTTAAAACATTCTCCCCATGAGGCACTGTCAATTGGAAATATTTTACTCCAACGCTGTAAGCCAGCTGGAGTTGAGTTTAAATTTCAAGAGCCGATAAAAATCTCGACATTTTAATTTCTCTAAATTTAACACTATGTTCTCATCTAGCATAAAAGATGGGGCCCCTTGGACAAAACCCTCCACGCTCGTGTTATCCATCTCTCCCACTTTTTATGTTTATGTCTAAGTCTGAGACGTATTAGACGTCCTCTAGGACATTTTTTTGCAGGGTCAAAATTTTCCCGTGTTCACTTGTCGAGCGGTGGCGCGGCCTGCCTATAGACCGAATGCATAAATGGCGGCCAAAAAAATATTCTTTTGTTTATGTGCTAATTAGACTCACTAGACTCTCTCTCAAGCAACATTTCTTTTGTATTTTGTACATGTAAACGAGGCTAGTGAGTCTAATTAGCACATAAACAAAAGAATATTATTTTGGCTGCCATTTATGCATTCGGTCTATTGTACGGAGTTTAAGAGCTACGACGCGACGGTAACGTCATTTAAAATTGCAAGTTCAGGTTTATTAATCCTTTTCGTCATAATGTGTCTTTTTGTCTAACTTCTAAAAACTTGCGCAACTTTCCAGGAACTGAATTTGGAGGTGCAGTGTTGAGGCTACGACAGAAAAATTCAAATTCGCTGCCTTGAGTTCACGCTCTCGGTAAAACTTGAGAATTGGTCAGTTCACATCGCAGATTTGCCGAAACGTGAAAGGAATGTACAAAAATGAAAAATGCACGTGCAGAGCGTGCAAAGCTATCGTTTTTGCTCATTAATATGCAAAATTTGTGACCTTTTCGTTGCCGTCTCGTCGTAGATCTTAAACTCCTATTATTATACATTGGTGTCACCAGCTCGATTTTGATTGGCTTTAAGCACGCAGCTAATTCTTACTTGCTCTGTTTCTCTTACGTCATACCTACAAACAATAGATTTTATATATGTAGAATTGACGTCATACCTACAGACAATAGTTTCATGCATGCAGAAGTGACGTCACCTAACACACCAACCAGCAGTTTGATCAGTTTTGTCATGGCGGAGCTCAGCTCAGGAATATGCATAATAAAACAATTATTGAATTCGGTTTTCGCATGTTAGCGATAATTATCAAGGCCTCAGTTTGTGTTATCCGCCTCAGCCTTCGGCTTCAGCAGATAACACAAACTTTGGCCTTGATAATTATCGCTAACATGCTCAACCTCATCCAATAATTGTTAATTGTTTTGTGGCGTTCCCGTTGGCGTTGACGTCTTCAGTCATGGTTCAAACTCCCCGATGAAACAGGTGACTCAGCGACAACAAGTTGTAATGCTTTTAATTTTTGTTTCAGGACCCAACGGCAAGAATAGGAGAAAATTGTCGAATAGGACCGAATGTTGTTATAGGTGCAAATGCTGTTATTCAAGACGGTAAGTCCGTCAACTGAACCTTTTAACCCTTTGACTCTCAGGAGTGATCGGCATGTAAATTCTCCTCACAATTTCAATGAAATGCACGAGAGGAGAATATTAGCATACAAGAAAAGCAAGCTATGCCTTATTAGTATTCTTTATACAATGAATACTAACCAGATTGTTTTATCAGGATTTCTGTCATAACCAAATCAATGGTCGCGCTCTGATTGGTCAATCAGCTATGGTTTATTGTGCCAGTAAACTCATGGAAAAATCGGGCGTCTTCTAAATTATTATATAAAAGCAATAGACCACAGGTTTCTATGGGTCATAGGCACGATGAACCACTTGGAATGTTGGAAGAACACTCGAAGAATTCGAAATGCGGAGTAAAAACAATTGTTTTGCTTTGGCGCTAATTATTGTTCTCTTAATTTCTTTTCCTTCAGGAGCATGTCTTTCTCGTTGTACAATTCTTCAAGAAGCAATCGTTAGGTCACATTCGTGGATCCACTCTGCAATTATTGGTTGGAAGTCAGTTGTAGGGCAATGGGTAGGTTGAGATTTCATTAACTAATACGGGGCGCTTTCAATTTGAATGGATTTCTTGTTAAGAAGAACAGCCAAGAGGAACAGAACAATTTCCTTCAATCTAAAACTGAACGGAGTTTTTTGCACGGAGAAGCTTTTTTCTTTTTTTTAAGAGACTGGGTACTAGCGACCCTCGGCCAAGAACCGCGCCTTTAATTCGGCAAGGAGCATGGCACTAGTGGGACGCAACCGATGGTACAAGATTTTCCCATCATTTCGGCAGTAACGAGAAAAGAGGAATTTCACTTAAGGTATTCGTTTTTTCCAAAAGCTTTCCAATGGAAAGTCCGTTCCATTTGATTTACCAATGGAACAACAGGGTTTTTCGTACAAGAGGAAAGCGTCCCATAGTAATTGAACAGAATATCTTACACAGTAAGCACTCGCTCGCATTGCTCCAAAGGCCGTGCGGGATTTTCACTCCAATGCTCCACTCAGCATCCAGTTGTTGTGACTAAAATGGATCCACTGCAGTCTAACCTGCGATCAGGCTCATTTTTAGAATCGCTCGTATGTTCTCTTGGGTAAAACTTGGCTCCACAGTATCGAGCGGTTTTCAATCGAGTGTCGAAAGTAATTAGCGAATTGCTTTGGTTTATGATTACTTTACTCAGTGATTGGTTCAAAGTTCTCGCGCCACTTTTTTCATCCAATCAGAAGTGAAACCAAAACCGATCGTGGCTCGCGCGTGCACATTTTCCCGCGCTTTGTGTCGGCTACGTTTAATTACTTCGAGTTTTGATTGGTTTCACCGGGTTGTCTCCGTCCTTTTTGATTGGCCAAAGTAAAACTAAAATAGAGTGTGATCGCAGGTTACCACAGTCTGGTGTGACGAAACAAGGCAATGCAAGGGTCAAACACGACGAAAACCGATCGCTCCCTGCGCTCTAGTATTAATGAACTGTAGGAAGTATAAACATTAACACTTGAGACTGCAATGCCGTGTAACGATCTATGCATTACGTTGGATCAACACAAATAGTGATAAGCATAAACACTCCACTGCTCGGACAGATCAAACAACGTTCTCTTCAAAATGGAACCACGCTCTACCAAGCCTAGCATGATCAGCGCTCAAACTAGAAAGCAGACGCAGACAGCTGTTTCGGGCTCGTCAGTGCGCCGTAGCTAAAACACAATAGGGAACTCGAGGACGTTCGCGCTAATTGTTTGTGCGCAACGTAACTGCGAAGGTAACGCGACTGTAATATGTCACGCATGCATTACTTCGAGCATTAGTGAAACCTTTGCAGAAACCGTGGACGATAAGTCTTGCACAGCGTTCGATAAGAGAAGATCGTGATCAGTCAAAATTGATTAAAAATATTTAGGAAAGTTAAGTAGACTACTGCACGACTGATGTTCGCGTTGTTTTATCAGTCGTGCACTAGTCTACTTGACTTTCATAAATATTTTTCAAGCATTAGTTAAAATAACATGGCGACAAATACGCTGGGGGAAAAAATTCCAGGCCGGCAAAAGAATGGCACATTTATTTCCGAATCATCATGAAACGTTAAAGAGAAGTGAGCGGGAGGATGGGAAAGCTCTCTAAAAGGTAGCTGCTGATCGAGTAGTGGCTGAAAGTTTCGAAAACTCGAGGACGAACCGTTGCGTAAATTTAATGGGGCTGTTTTTTTTTTAAATGTTTTTATAACCCTAAGAACTTAAGTTCAAAATGAATGCATGTTTTTGGAGTTCTTTTCTTTTACTTTCGTGAAAATAGAGCAGTATTTTCGTCCTCGTCCGCTTGAATAGTGCGGACCTGCGTGGAAACAACCAGCGATTAAATTTCACAAAAACCACACTCCAGAAGACATGCATGACGGCAATGGAGAAATATTACACAAAACACTAACCAAATGAAGATGACGACTGCTTAAAACTTCGTTGCTGTGCTCGAGAAAGCTTTGTTTTGGGGTAAAAACCTTTCATCCCTTCAACGATCGATCCTCTCTTGGGTTCCAGTCCTTCCCCGACAGGTCACGCAAAACCGTGACAAACGAAGTTTTCCAAGAGCTTCGTAAAATCACATCGATTTTAC
>NC_090875.1:19027945-19030445 GCF_036669935.1 Montipora foliosa
CCAAATCTCCCACGATGTGGTCGCGTTCTTTGCATTTGTGTCTGTAAATGGCAGATCCCCTACCCGTATACATTTATTTTTATCTGCGAAATTGATCGAAGTTTCCCGGAATAAACAAATAAAATACAAAGAAGGGAATAGTGTGTATATTCTTTATTTAAAAAATACTTTGGTCGATGGATCCCAGAAGCCGAAAGAGCGCCAACTGGTTTAGTGGCGGTGCGAGGGGAGCTGCATTACTTACCTACACCAAAAGTAGTATATTTGGTGATATATGTAATATTCTCTCGTACCGCTGACTGAAAACATGCTGGCGAAGGGAGCGAGTTTGACCTCGATCCAGCCTCCCTTAGGCACGCGCGTCTTGTTTTTTTTTTTTTCCCTATGCTTTGCACTTTCATTCTGGCGCGCACTCTACTCGTACAAAGAGCAAATTATTGACAGATCACGATGCTCGTCTACTGCTTTTTGGAACCGTTTTCTGAATTAATGTCTTCTAGTTCATTCACAGCGGTTTTGCAAAAGAAGCACTCCTTGTTGTTCATGAGGTGACGAGAGATGCAAGATCTACAAAAGAAAAGGAAAAGAATGTCGGGAGCGATATAAATAGACATGCATGGGGAATGGGCACGGATGCCAAAATTTTTTTCGATTAGCAGTTTTATATTTCTGACAAGGACCGGCCAGTTTTCCTCGCTGTGAATTAATTTTAGCGATTTTCAGAATGTTGCGTACGTTTTAAGGTGCCTCAAGCAAGTTTCAACAATTTCAAGGACTGTCCATAGTTAATGCAGGAAATGGTTATGAAACTCGACAAGTTCCTTTGTTTGATGTTTTTGTCCATATTTGTGGCCTTGACCCTGCACAAAACACACCTTTTTTCGATACGATAACCAATCGAATCCTTCGATTAAGTTATGCACGACTAATTTGGGAACCCATGCGAGACCAAAAAAAAAGATTGTGCAGGGTCACGGTCAGTTCAACATCGATTGCGACAACATAGACCTTATTCATAAATGGCGGTCAATTTATAATTCTTTTGTCGAAGTGCAAATTAGCCTACCAAGCCTCGATACCATACAGGGAATTGAAAAGAATTCTTGCCCTAAAATGAGGCTTGGTAGGCTAATTTGCACGTGGACAAAAGAATTATAAATGTGACCGCCATTTATGAATAAGGTCTATTGCTCTCGCTTTTGAAGGTTTTAAGGTTTCATAACCAGTCCCTCGATTAACTATGGACTGTCTTACTTGAAGATTGACTCTACAGCACTGTATCCATGACGACAATGTCATGTTTCCAAATGATACACCAGATCACTATAGCAACAGGAAAGTAGGCTGCATAGCAGGCGTATTGTTGGTTTTCAATCACGTGATCAACAGCCATGTTTTTCAACGAAAACAAGAAGACGTTTGCATAATAATAGAGTTCAAATCTCAGAGGATTGGGTCGGGACACAAATATTGCCGCCGTTTCTTTGTTTAGGGGCACAAACATGGCGGCTGTGACGTCATGTGAAAACCGAGAATTTTAGCGAGCGAGTGCTAGATAAACTCCAATTGAGTGCTTTGGTCGCTATGTTTTCCTCGTTGCCAATCAAATATGGCGACTAAAGTACTCCATAGGAATATATCTAGCACTCTCTCGCTAAAATACGCCTGCTACAGGAAAGCCATGTCTGTAGGCAGGGGGACAAATGTTGTCCCGAAAACGACTGTTTTTAGTGCTGGTTGGTTTAAAGCAAGATGTACTCTTTTTCTCCGGCGTGACGGTGAAAACTCAGTTTACGAAAGAACTTGAACGTTTCCTAGATGCCCCTAAGCGTCCTATCACAGTGTCATTTGTTTCTCCAAATTTACTTCTACTGTAAATATTTCGCATAACTAAATATTATTGATATCTTGTAAGCTGAGGTAAACTTCTTTCCGCTCTTTTGAAACAAATGCACCTTTTTAAAACTTTATTTTCAGGGAAACCTCATAGGGTCAACCTCCATTTTCTCCTTTTCAAGGTGTATTTTGTTGCATCTTGAGTAAAATGTCATGTTATGATGTGTTACGTGACGTTTCGTTACGTTATGTTATGACACCTAGAAGCTTACAATTTAGGGAAAATTACGCTGTTCTTTCAAAGGCGCGAGGTTGCATTTTAGTTTGCCTTACAATTGTCGCTGTTCTAGTCGCCCACTGCATTCAGAGGGGAAGGCTAGGTAGATTATTGCACTTGATCATTATACTCACCGGCACGACGCATGTAAGCATGGAATGAACCTGACCGAGATCTTCACTGCGCAACAGATTGGACACAACTCGTCAACATCCACAGATTCCTGTCAGGGAAAGATCAAAATGTGATGACCATAAATCTTGGCGTGTAGCTTAGTTGAAATAAGAATTATCATACAATGGAGCATGTGTAATAAAAATATGTCGTCAGTCTTGTCCACGGAGGCACTGAGTCAGAGCTGTGGAAAACGGCTTTTTGCTGCTATCA
>NC_090875.1:19035445-19045445 GCF_036669935.1 Montipora foliosa
AAGGTTGGCATTCTCAAATGTTGTAATTCTTTACAAATTCTCTGTAGCTCATTGGTAGAGCAGCCCGAAGCAAGCAGTCGGAAAGTCGGATGCTCGACTCCAGCTAGAAGAACTCGGATTTTTTCCGAGTATTTCCGAGTCATCATCGACAAACGAAACGAATCTCTTCAACAACAACGACGATGGCGTCGACGAACCTTTCTCTTGTTCCATCCATAAGCAAGGTCAGTAAAATTCCAGTCACAGCGCCGAGTACAGGAAACCTATCAACTGTTTCCAAGCCTAATAAAGCAACGAAAACTGTCAACTCTCCTGAAACGTGGCTATTTCGCGGTGCCACGTTTGTTCGACTATTTTCCGCGCTTTACAAAAACCATCACTTAAGTCCAATGGGCTGAATCGCGTGCGAAGGTGGTTCGGGGATCATTGTTCGTTGATCGTGTATCGCGGGCCGTGGGTCTTCAACCTCGTTCCCAGGTCTCCATATCGACAAAGAGACCCTGGGAACGAGGCTGGTGGGTCTTGAGTGGTGTGTCTCGAGTCGCGTGTTGCGAGGAGTGCCCCGAGACTTGGAGGCGTGCATCACGAGCCTAGTGTCGTGTAACGCTTATCAAGTGAGAAGCTCCTTTTCCCTGTTACTCACTATCCTTTCATTTACTTCCGCTAACGAATCACGACACCTTACGACTTATCGTATTATCCACTCGCCCTTGTCAATGTGCCGTGAAGACAACATAAAGACATTTAGAGGGAGAACAGGGCACGAGACTAGGATTAGTGCATTTTAATTATTGTTTTTCTTTGGAAACGAAGGTTGGTTTCTCTTAACATCTGCAACTACATGACGTCAAATGAACCCATCGAAGTTAGCGTGAAATCTTACCTGGCAGATGCAGCCTCGTGACATTTTCGAACAAGTTTGAACTCGCAGTGACACGATTAAGAACTTGAGTAAGTAACTAAAAAGATTAAAAACAAGATGGAATGCAATCTTAGCATGAAACTGATAAGAACGCTCCGGGGTAATCCCTTAGAAGCAGAAACTGAGGAGCCAGCATGTAAACAGCTAGAAAGTGGGAGGTCTGTCAAGAGGTCCGAGACACCAACTGGGGCATCAGTGATCGTGCAACCCTGAAATTTTACGGCTTTACTTTCTATACTGCTTCAGTAAAGTTCATCACTGTGATGGTCTAAAATCTCAGCATGCACCCACTTGTTGCACGATAGTGTCATTAGTCCTAGCATATGACACGAATGACCAATACCGTGACATATTCACTTTCTCCCCGCTTAACGTCAACTGGACGTTTAGGGGGGAGGGGCTATGGTCGTGGACGTTAGTGAGGTGCACTTTTGAACAGTAGCAACCTGGCGCATTTTTAGAACGCGTGTCACAAAATTGAAGAGAAAGCAGGACAAGTTTAACAAGAAAAGGATTTAAATTGTGACCTTTAAAACTCTGCCCTTAGTCCCCATAAATTCTACATTTTACAGTGTTGTCTTTTTTTTATTGTATCCTTAACAACTAATAAATTTTTACAATACCAAACTTAACGCTTAGCTTTCTTATATACATATTGTACATACGTTCGGAAACACAACTGAATCTTTTTCCATACATGTTCAGTTTTTCAATGTCTGACCTAAACGTCTAACTGACGTTAAGCGGGGGCAAATTGGATGTGTCGACGGCCCCTAATTGGAAACATAAACGCAGTCTTTATCTGAGTCGGCTACTACGAGACTGTCATCATTGTTTATAGCAACATAAGAAGGGAAGCCATTTTCGAAACACTGTCCTTCTATTTTACTCAAAAACTTGCCGCCCAGGGTGAAGAGTTGCAGCCTATGGTTAACTGTATCACACACAATCAGTCGATTGTACTTGTCAATAACAAGTCCAAGAGGATTATTAAACTGGTCATCATTGGACCCCTCACAGCCAATGTCATGTAAATAAACTCCTCTTTCGTCAAATACCTTGACACATCCAGCAGAGTAATAAGAAACAAAGAATTTGTCCTGGTGATAAATAGCGCAGGATGGGTATTTATCACAGTCTGGGGCACTGAAGGACTGGAGCAAGTCATTCCCGTCAGGGGAGAGGACCTTGATTTTGTTGTCCACAAGGTCAGTTATGATTATACGACCATCACTCGCAATGGAAAGGTGAAGTGGTCCATAAATATGTATATCACTGATGTGTTTGATCAACTGACCTTCCTCACTGAATAGACGAAGTTTATTGTTGCTTCCCAGAATTAAAGCCAGCAGATCACCAGAGTCTGTAAATACCACGGAATAAGGTTCACCATCAAGTCTTATTTCCCTTTGAAACTTTCCTTCGCCGATAAACAGTTGAATTCTCTTATTCCGCCCATCTGCAACAGCAATCGTTCCAGTTTTATCACTCACATCAATATCGTTAATGTGATCAAATTCGCCTCGTCCCTTCCCTTTTGAACCAAACTGAAAGGAAAATTGATATTGAAACTGATGAGCCTGAACAATCCAAGAACTACCAGTCAACGGCTGTCCATTCACAAGGATCTCTACTCTAAGTTGTCCGGCAAGCTGTGGTGTGTATGTCACTGTGTATTTGCCGTCTTTGGTGTCTTTAATGTCTGTCTTCAGTTGATCACCTTCCGAAGTCAATAGGTCGACTCTGATTTTATCATCTTGTTGATAACATTGCAATCCCTCTGAATCCTTTGTAACAATAGCAAAGTACTTATCCTTTCTTTCGTCTACTTCCTTGCTGTCTTGACCTTCAGCTAGGCACTTTGATGGATCAGTCTTGGTGACAACAACTCGATCCATAAGATCCAATTTCTTTTCCACCAAGTAATGTAAATGTGGCGACTTGTAAAGATCGGGTTTTCTTGCTTGAAACAGTTCGTTGCAGCGTCCCAGGATGGCGTGATTTGTTTGTAGAATTTCGACGCTGAAGTTTCTTTCTAAGATACTCTGACAGCGTTCGGCGCAGCTTTTCAGTTGAGTGGCAACCAGCTCGAAGTTTTCAAGTCGCGTTGCGTGATGTTTTTGTTCCGCTTCATAAATTTCGCGAAACTTCTCCTTCATTTTCCTCTCGTGTTCTCGCAAATCATGAATCAATTTTTCCACAGTGTCTATCATTTTCTTTTCTTCGTTCAAAATTTCAATTTTGTTTTTGTTTTTTAGCTCAGTTTGTTTCTTAATTTCACTCTCATACCTGACAATTTCCGCCATCACTTTAGCCACAGCCTCGGCCATTTGCATCTTTTGTTCTTGTGCAGCTTTCTGAATGTCTGCCATGGTGTGTCGATTATGACTCACTACAGTGCATTTGTGGCAAATCAGAACTTCACAGTCTTCGCAATAAAATTCCAGGGGTTGATCTTCATGATATTGCTTTGAACACATAACGGGTCTGTGGATCAAATCTTGCACATCTTGCGCTTGCAGTTTGTCGATCAAAACATTGCGATGACCCCTTGAAGTCTTCAAGCGTTGGTGAGCTTTAAAACAAGATGCACACAGAAAATTCTGGCACACGAAACAGTAACATGTTGCAGTGTTGTTCTCGTCGCAACTATTGCATCTTTGAGACTGTAGGCTGCCATCTTCTAGAGCGAGAACATCCACCAATCGGTTGAGATGAAACGATGACGGCAAATAGTCGAAGGAGTCTGTTTCGGGAATTTGGAATGACGTCTGGCAAACCGGGCATTTGATCGTTGCTTTTAGCTGTCTCCTTGCGAAGTTTGCATGTTTGTCGAGACACTCCAGGCAGAATGAGTGAAGACATGGTAATGTCTTGGGATTTTTGACTGTCTCTATGCACAATGGGCATTCTGCTTCCTTTTTAAGATTCCAGAAAAGCTGTTGAACATCCATGATGAAGCCAAACAGGGCAAAATAATAGTGACGTCATTGAAATCACGGGACTGTGTCCAGTTGAGTGGAACCTCGTTGGTGTCTCAACGCCACTGCACTCTTTCTCGCTTATGTCACATGAAGTCTTTAGAGACATTCTAGTCATTCTAATGCACTTTAGCTCTTACTGACCCATTTTAAAATCGCAAAACTTATTTTTTGAACTGAATCAGGCGCAGAACAACACAACCAGGAGGCAGTGTTGCCCAGTGGTTAGGGCCCTTGTTGTTTTGTTTTGTTTTGTTTTGTTTTACGAGACATCTGGTTTGTCTCTTCTACTGGGCAACCCTGCCCAGAGGGAAGGAGCACGAACAGGACTCGAGGTCCTATGCGAGGTGCTCCACCCTACCCTATCCAGACCAGAAAGACCAGACCACAACACCGGGAACTACATGCCCTACTCTTTACGACAAGTGGACGGGTTCTTTTACGTCCCACATGCAGGATTATGAACATTGAAGGGTTGTGAGACGGGACCTCCGGTTTATCGTCCTTATCCGAAACGACTAGAGAGTCTAACCATTTGCAGATGTAATTACAAAGGCAGCACTTTCTCCTCAGTTATTTAAAGACCCTGAGTGTTGGTCCGGCCGGAGTTGAACTCACGACCTCCCGCGTGACAGCCCGGTGCTCAACCAACTGAGCCACCGGTGCCTTGTAATCCGGGGATCCCGGGTTCAAGACCCGCTCTGACCACTCGTTGAATCTGATCCTGGTAGTCCCTGGTTCAACTTTCCAGCTGCACTTGTAAATAGCCAACTGGTTTGCCTCCAGCTAGTTGGGATTCTTAACAGTTGCTGTTGTTGTTGTTGTTGTTGTTGTTGTTGTTGTTGTTGTTGTTCTGTTCCGTCATTTCGCTGTGTTTCATTGGCCCTGAAAAGCCCCTATGGGGAGTGGTCAATGAAGTATGTATTGTATTATGTGGTATAAACAAAGTTAAAGGAGCATTTACATATAAGAATGGCAGCCAAAGGCTGATGAGAACCTGCGGGTATGACTGCTATTGGACAGCTATTGTCGAAATGATGTCTCTCAATTTTACTCTAACGCTTTGCCATCCAGGGTGAAGAACTCAGTACAGCCTTTGGTTAACTCCATCACACACAATCAGATGGTCGTGCTTGTCAATAACGAGTCCATAAGGACGATTAAACTGGCCATTATTTCACCCCTTACAGCGAATGTCATGTAAATACACTGCCGTTTTGTTAAATACCTTGACGCAATTAGCAAGGTTATAAGAAACAAAAAAAAATGTCCTGGTGATAAATAGCGCAATTTGGGGATTCAAAGCAGTATGGGACCGTATGGGGCACTGAAGGATTGTAGCAAGTCATTCCCGTCGGGGAGGAGGACCTTGATTTTATAGTCCAAACAGTCAGTTGGAAAAGGCTCCGGGGATCACAAGATGCTTATCACTGATGTATTTGATGAAGTGACTCTTCACTGAACAGACGAAGCTTATTCTCACTTTTCGGAACTAAAGTCAGCAGGTCATCAGAGTCTGTAAATGCCAGAGAACAAGGTACACGATCAAGTCTAATCTCACTTCGAAATTTTCCTTCAAAGCTCAACAGTTGAATTATTTTATTCCGCCCATCTGCAATAGCAATCGTTCCCGTTTGCCCACTCACATCAACATCGGTAACGCGTTCAAATCCCCCTCGCCCCTCCCCTCTTGAACCAAACTGAAAGGCAAATTGATCTTAAGGCTGATGAGCCTGTACAACAAAAGAGCTGTCAGTCAGCGGCTGACCATTCACATGCACCCCTACTCTATGTTGTCTGGCACCAGGAGCCCATGAGTAGGAGCCCCCATGTGCACTATATCCTTGAGTCAACCTTTGCAGGTATCTTTCTATTTTTAGAACCAACCCTTCAGCAGGAGACTGACATTCAGGGATCGCGTTAACGCAGAAATCGTGCATTTTTACGCAAATAAAATCCAAAAAATGCATCATCGAAATTTTAATGCGTCCCAGGACGCAAGGCACTGACTTAAATAACTCACACAACTTTCTTTGATTTGTCAGTATATTCTGTTGTTTGTAAAACTGTTGGAGCGATCTGTGATCATAATTGAAGTTCTAAGAAATGGGGTTTAAAACATCTAAAAAGGTTAAAACTAAATTTTCGACCGCCTTCTGCGGTCTTCTTCAGAGGAATGTACTCTGCAAGTCACTGAATGCCAATATATAGCAAAAGACGTCACTGTTCGTTGCTCCTAAGGGAGGAAACCAGTGATGCGTAAACCTTTGGAAAGGGTGCTCTTTCATGAACAGAGTTCTTGTCCAGGAATGAATGTAACGGCTCTAAAAAAAGCCTTTGTCGGCCGGTCCTATGCATATGCGTCAATATTAATTCCAAGTTGGTTACTCTATTTTTCTCATAATTTAAAACATACTCTTTTTCTCGCAGAGGGTCACCAAGATTTTGGGACCCCCAAAAAATGCTTGGGACCCCAATTTGGCCGAACATGCGGGTCCCAGGACCCAGATTGAAAAATCCTAGCGCCATCCCTGGACATTTACATTAATTTACATCAATTCGCACAATTTGCGTACATTGTTTTTGCTATTTTTGTCTTCGTTAGACAATGAATTTCTTCTGATTGGCTATTTTAAACAGCGCGTGCAGTGCCGAACAACTCGTGGCGTTCTAAAAATAGAAATATACGGGCAAAGGTTGACTCATAGGGCTTGTATGGGGAAGGCAAGCTCCTACTGATGGGCTCCTGCTGGCACTTTGTGGTATGAATGTCACCTTGTATTTGCCGTCTTTGGTGTCTTAAATGACTGTTTTCAGTTGATCACCTTCCGAAGTCAATATGTCGACTTGGATTTTATCATCTCCTTGATAACCTTGCAATCCCTCTGAATCCATTGTAACAATTACAAAATATGTCAACTTTCTATCTTTTATTTCTCTGCTGTCTAGTCTTGACCTTTCGCTAAGTACTTTGAGGGATCATTTTTGGCGACTTGATCCTTATGATCCAATTTCTTTTCCATCAAGTATTCTAAATTTGGCGCCTTGTTTTCTTGCACTAAACAGCTCTTTCGCGCTATTCTCCTAGTGCTTGGCTCTTTACAAACTTAAAACACCAGCCTTTATGATTTACCTGGAAAAGACGAGCGATGTGTAATTCGGCAGATTGTCGTTTCCAGTCTGTAAACACTTCAGGAGCAACGGATGCCACCATTTCTAACACCTGTCGAGTAAGGCAAGTTACAAAATGAATAACAACTGAGAAGTAGATCCCATTCCTGTTTAAAGAAATGACTTCGAAATTTAATATACAGGTCCCACTTATTCAAAAGGTGGATAACGCTACCCACCGGATAAATCACTATCCACTGGATAGCGCAATTGGCTTCGCTATGGCTTATACACTGGATATTTAACAATTAGACCCGTGGACCCTTGAGGGCGAAGGGTCTAATTGTTTTAGTATCACCCAACTAGTCGGACAGAGAAGGCAATAATAAAGTTAGCAAATGCAAGTTGAAGAAATAGTTATTTGGGAATAAAACGAAAGAAAGCGTCACGCTTTTCGCTACTCGAGGACTATTTACTAATTAATTGGGTGATACTAAAGTGATTTAGTATCACCCAACTACTGGACTAATGCAAATCCTGCATTTTGATTGGCTACGCTAGTAGAGGACTATTAGTAATAGTCCTCGAGTAGCGAAAAGCGTGACGCTTTCTTTCGTTTTATTCCCAAATAAATATTTCTTTAACTTGCATTTGCTAACTTTATTATTGCCTTTTCTGTCCGGATAGTTGGGTGATACTAAAACAATTAGACCCTTCGCCCTCAAGGGCCACGGGTCAATAGCCCATTCGGCTTCGCCTCATGGGCTATTGATCCGTAGCCCTTGCGGGCTACGGGTCTAATTGTTAATTATCCGGTAGATAGCGCTATCCATCGTTTGAACAACTGGGCACTGATGGTTTGCAATCAACCAGCCGGAGACACGAATAATCCGTACAAAATTTTCGAGAACAAACAAAGAGTATTATGGTATTTTTGAAAGTGGCTTATACAGCTACGTAATAAAATCATGATATTTTGAATAGACGTCATAATGTGTCACAAGATGTCTTCTTCAGCCTAAGAACATCATGTATTGCACTTTGGTCAGGGTTCTGGTCAAGGTCATGGTTAGAGAGTCATTTTGTGACGCCTACACCACGTAACGCGAATCTCACTTATGTAGCGATATAGACCTCTTTCAAAATGGCGGCCAAATAAAAAATTCTTTTGTTTTTTTAATGCTAATAAGCCTCTCTAGCCTCGCTACAACGTGCAAATTTCAAAAGAATATTTGCTTCAAAATGAGGCCAGTAGGTCTAATTTACATAAATACAAAAGAATGTAAAGGTGGTTGCCATTTACGAAAGTGGTCTATTGGACACAAAAAACCTTAAATAACAATGACCACAACCAGGTTTTCTGAGCCCGCGATGCTGAGCACCCCCAGCAAACCATTGTTTTAACGAAAACCGCTGGTCAGCAACCTGGTTCTGGTCATTGCTGTCTAAGGTCTTCCATTGGTCACTCTGGTTCGCTTTGGAGGCTCGGGAAACTGTTTCAACATTCCCTTCAACATCCGTTCGATTTTCCATTTATTTTATTTTTGTATTTAAAGATTCACCCTATAAGGTGGGTGTTAAATACAATAGGACGCTAAGTCCCCTTCTAGGTATTTACACCTAAACACATCATCAACATTTGGTTCAACAATGCTTCACGAGAGGCCTGGTATTCAGTTCCAGGTTGCAGCCGCGGTTGTTACTATGGATACAGACATCGATATAACATCGAGAAACCGATTACTGCGCACGTGCATACCAAACAATGTTGGTGCCAAACAGCTTCAACGTAATTCAACATTCGCGTCGTGCATACAGCGAGAGCTAACGAAATTTAAATTGACGAATGAGAATCCAGCAAGCAGGAAAAACTGCGCTATCCGACGTCACGGCAATAGGTTCCCAGTTAAAGGGCCAAAAAAACATTTAACACATTTTGTGGCAACTTTTTTGTCAACAAATTAAACTTGACGGAAAAACTGGTTTGCCGGCAAACGGCGATTCGAACGTCAGCTGATGTGCTTTTTTTGGTTCTTATTTGTGATTTTTTCTAACTATTTTAAGACGAATTCAGTCTGGTCCAAGTGTGAGAAGACGTGAAGACTGTATTGAAATGTATTTATTTGTGCGAACGTCGTGAAAAAAACTTTGGTTGCGTTCTTTCGACAGTGTATGTAGATCGAAAACAACGTCATTTACGCACACGAATTCACCGTTTCCAGCGAGAGGGTAAATGATTGACAGGATAGCGCAGTTTTGACTGCCGCGCGCACTGAGGGCGCGGGTTACGTATGCACGACGATAACAAAAAAAGAATAATGTTGAATGGTTGTTGAAGCAAAAACTCATTCAACACGGATTAATGTTTCAACACGGTTGAAAGGAAGGAGGGGAGGGGGGGAAGAGAGACGATTTGAACATCGCTGTTCAACAAAATCCAACGGATGTTAAAGCCGTCTGCGCTGGCCTTAACAAAGGGCTCGAAACATCATTCCGTCTTCACGCAGTGGTAATTCGATATTTATCAAATCGTTCAACAAAACCACATTTTGGTGTGCAGTATCCTTTCCCGTTCATTCGTTTCACTTTTGCCTTACCCTCATCAAACCAACTGTCAAGTCAAAACACACTGCGCATGTCCGAAGCTGCCGTGAGTCTAGAATAGTCTCCATTCGATGGGTGGCTTGTTGAATCTACAACAACGAAAATGGTGAAAACGATTGGACAACGATTTTTTCCCAGACAAATGTTAAGACACTAAACTATTAACCCTCTGACCCCGAGAAGTGATCAGCATGTAAATTCTCCTCGCAACTTCAATTAAATGTTATTCAAGCAGTTGCTGAGAATCAAGATAATTGTTAGCTTAACAGGTCTGATCTTGATATAACCCCAAATTCTCATGACTACCCAACAAAGAAATCTACGGTACTAGTTCGGAGAATGAACGTTTAGATCGCAGGGAAGAAAGTGTTAATAACGACCT
>NC_090875.1:19050445-19065445 GCF_036669935.1 Montipora foliosa
CGTGATACTAGTCACATTAGCATGCATAGAGGGGTGGAGGTGAGTACGGGCGTACGGTGACCGAAATAAAATTTTCTTATATCTTTACCTGGGTTGACTCGTACCAAATCGTTTACGACATCTGTTCGTTGAAGTTAGTTGACAGACGTGCATGTAAAAATACTTACAGTGTCTCCGGCATGTTCTCAACTGCTTCGAGACTGTCGGGATAACAGACAAACGCCGCTAAAGCTTGAATTATGACATCGCGTAAATCTGTTGACAGAAAAGTGTAAAAATCTCGTTCACACTTTGCTTCAGTGTGGGTTCACATTAGATGGCATCCATAAAAAAATTTCTAAGTTAAAAATGAGTATATTTCAGGTAATTTCATGCGAAAGGGAAAGCTGGTTTTGGTGGATGGCATTAATGAGGACCTTTCCTGTCAGTTATAGAGGACAAATCACTTCGCTTTGGTGACTGTAAGATCAGCCGAAAATCTACCGACCAACCGACGAAATCGACCGACCAATAATCGACCGATCCGACAACCAAGTGATCGACCAATCAACGAAGTCAAATCATACACAGTTTTCAAAGGCAAGCTCAAGGATCCAAGGATCGATAGGAGGATAGGAAACGAGTCGGCAAATGGAACTTATCAAAAGGATCCTCCAGATATACACCTCTATAACTAAGACGTAGAGTCAACAGTTTCTGCTAATTTCTTTACAATAATACTTAGCATCTTCTCGAGTAAAAAAGAAAACGAAGAAAGAAAAGCAAAAAATATAAGGTTACCTGGATTTATAATTCTTTGGTCGATAAAATGAGTGCAGAGAAACGCCGCCATTTTGTTCAGAGTACCACAGGCATCTGTCACGAAAAACAAAACAATGAATAATCTTTAAGATTTACGAAGAGTGAAGAGACCTCGCACTTAAACTGGACAATAGAGACCTTCAGATGCACGTTTACGGCTAACCGCAAACTGCGGTTGAGGTTTGCAGTTTGGCGTTAGAAGTTGTGATAGATCGAAGTAAACAAGTACAAAGCTGCGGTGGCCGCCATATTGAATTTCCTCGATGCTCAGGGTTGATGTTTCCGTCAACGAAAAAAATAAAACCAGTGCTCTTTTGATTCTTTAGTTCACATGAAATGAAAGATAAGAGGTTGCTTTCTATATCTGCCCCGTTCATACGTGGGATAACGTAACTTCCACGCCATAAAGAGCTGAGGTAAATGACTTACGTGAAAACCTACCTTCCGCCGTTGAAAACGTCAAACGTGACGGCAAGCGTGACGAACGTGACGGCAAGCGCGTGACGGTAAGCGCGTGACGGCAAGCGCGTGACTTCCAGCAGATTGAGGTCAGCCGGAAACGTGGATCTTAAGGTCTCTAATATGAGCAATTTTCTCTTACAGTCATCTGAAAAATTCAGGTGGCTCCAATTGGATTCAAACCCATGACCTCTGCGACATTGGTGCAATGCTCTACAAACTGAGCTATGAAGACATAAACCTGGTTTTCAAGTTCACTAGCGACGCACGCACAAGCACAAGCACAAAAAGTATACACACACTCAGTAGATTGCTGTTCATTAGAGCCTTTTGTTAGAACAACAGACACTAATTAACACCAAGTGCGTGCGGTTGCGTGTGTTGCTGGTGCTTATGCCTGCGTCCCTAGTGAAAACCAGGCTATAGAGCGTTTTCACATGACGTCACGGCGGCCATGTTGGTGTTCCAAAACAAAGGAATGGCGGCCATAATGATGTACCAAAATAATCCTCCGGGAATTGAACTCCATTTTTATGCAAATACTTTCTTTGTTTCAGTAATCCAATATGGCTGCTGGTCACGTGAGTGAAAACGCTCTATACAATTGGGAGCAGGTCAATTTGTTGGGCTCATGTGTTTTGTCATTGTGTAATCAGAAGTATTACGTCAGCAAAGACGCCACTTCCCGCCCTCTGAAGCCAAGGTTAGCGATAATTAAAATTTGCATCGATACTACAAAATGGAAGTTCTTTCAAACTAGGAAAGCCTATCTTAAAAATATTCCAAATTCTTAAGTGAATACCTTTGCACGTCTTAAATTCTTCAAGTGAGCTTTATAAGCGAGTGAAGGTTTTACAAATAACTTCTCCTTATTTTCGACCAAAAAAATCCCCACGCCATACCACTATAAAAGTCGTGGTGCCACAATCGGAAGCTTAAGGGGGATGGTACTTAACTACAGAAAGACACTGGTTTCTAAGGAAGATCTTTAGTCAAGAGCCCTACAAAACGGTTGCATGGATGGTTCTTTAAAGTAACTTTTTCAATGGAAATCTGACATCACTTCAATCAAAAGGCGCATGCGCAACTACTCCCAGTCCTCTGCCATGCATTTTCTGCTTTGGTCACGTGATTTACCAAATATGGTTGTGAGTCGAACCAGACAAAGAAATGTTAAATAGAACACACTTGGCAAAAAATGGTAACTTACGAGTTAAAGGGACTCGAGAAATGATTATTTGAAGGGGTCCATAGCAACAGTTTGGTAGTTAAGCGCCACCCCATTTAAGCACGCGACGTTTTGGAGCCACAGGTGCCAACCGGAAGTAAGCTGCTTTCCTATTTCGCTTGTCTTGACACGGCCATATTCAAATTGTTAAGAATCTTTCGACTATTAGAGACGATTATTTAAAATCCAGGAGAGACTACTGTCCTCGCATGCGATACGTTCACTTCCGGTTTCCGTCGTATACTGTAATAATTTGTGCAATAAAAAAAGGCCCTAATGGCAATCCGTACAAGAGTGAATTAGATTAGAGTGATGTCATGGTATGGGTGGACTCGCCAGCACAGTCACAAATGAGCCTATTTTTAGAAAACCCGTTCCCGCGAAAATCATTTGCAATGTCCCTGCAAAAACTTGGCAGAGGCCGTCAAACGTGAGATGGCTTCTTCTGATTGGTTAAAATTGGCGGCCCTTTGTTTGTTTCGCGCGAAAAGTGTATCTAAAAATAAATCCATTGGCGACTGTGCTGTGGCAAGACCGCAAAGTGATAGATCAACACTCATATCTAATTTACTCTTGGTCTGTCATGAGATGTTAGCTATCTTTCTATAATGACATCACTACGATATCATCTAGCAATGAAGCAAAAGAAGCGATACCTGGAATATCGCCGAAGTTGCTCGTAGGGTGAAAGTAATGCCTGAGACCGTGGAACGCATTGATGGCGGCATCCATGTAAAACTCAGGCGTGAATTCAAACAGAGATCCCTTTGTGGCACCACGCTGAGCAGATGATATTATGCACTGAAGCATCCAGTGTACGTCATTCTGTTTTTCCTATAGAGCGTACAAAAATGACATACGCCGACTAAGTTTGTCGTGTCATAGCCACTCTATGCCGTGTAATAAATGAAACGTTTTGCTCAAAGGGGGTTGAAAAAGCAGAGAGAGGCTTTTGCTGCCAGTGTCGCGGAAGCCAAGTTAAAACAAGCGTTGACAAGTTAAAGTGGAGTGGCTGTGATCCAGCTCCCGGCCAGAGCTAAGCGTATTCCCACCGTAAACAAAAACATTAAAATTAAAACGCATTTTAGAAACCCCTGAGGAGATAACTAAGCGAGGTTTCTACGACCACTTGGGGGTTGAAAATAAAGGAAGGTAGTCATATTAAAGAATGAAAACCAATCGCGGCTTTACGCCACTTGAGATATGGTTTTCAATCGAAACAAAAGGGAGCGTTAGCGTAAGAATAGAATTCAATTCGTGGAGAATTCGTTCGGGACACAATCATGGCCTCCATTTCTTTGTTTAGTGGCACAAATATGGCCACCGTGAAGTGATGTGAAAACTTGTTTTTGTCTGTTGTGAATCGTCTGGCATCGTGAAGCTCGTGAAACTGTACGAAAACCGCGCTTGAAACGAGCGAACACACAAACCTCGGTAAAGATAAGAATAGAGACCCAAGCCATGTGTCTGGCACAATTTGTGCTTTCCTGTAAGAACACCCTTTTTGACCTTTCTAGTTCTGTTAGTACGTCCGTTCTCTGAAAGGAACAAAAGACAGGAGAGTAAATATAACTAACACAATAACAATATTAATTTATAATGATAATACTTTAATATTTATATTGCGCAAAATACATGTAATATACAGCTATTTCGAGAAAGTTTGTCAAGAATAAAGTGCACGCGACAATCCCGAAAGGTAATATGGGATATGATCAATACACTGTTGCTAACGACTGTAGCTGTCGAACCTACTTTTGTTACTTTCCTTCAGCACTCGCAAACATATATCAGTGGCCTCCCGTACGTACTGAAAAACAGTGCACTTAAAATCATCCACAATACCTTTCAGGATTGTCGCGAGCACTTTTTCCGACGTTTCTCAAAATAGCTATATGATCAAATGCGCAAGACATGAAATTAAATTATCGACATTAATGAGTTATCCAGAATAACTAAAAATATTATAAAAAACAATAGATCCGTAAAAATATAATATATACATAATATATAGTCCTAATAAAAAGCTAATCTAAGAAAATGGGTCTTAAGTAAATCTTTAAACCTAGTAAAATTGGGCTCATTTCGTATTTGCGATGGTAACCTCATGTGTTTACATCATTAGCCATAAGCCTGGTTTACACTGCGACATAATAAGCAGTGTAAACCGGGATTAATGAGGGTCGTAAGTTGGAAAACTGTAATAGGTTATTGTGTTTCCCTCCTTAAATAAAGTTATTGTATTGTAATGTGTTGAAGTGACATAGTCATAAGCATAAGAAAAGGAATCGTTTCCATTTTTTTATGCTTATGCCACGTTAATAACTGTGCAAACCGGGTGCGACATCAGCATAAGCATAAGAATATTCAGCGGATATTCACGTTAATAGTACGTCTCATTGTTTACTCTCGGATTTTTAGAGTAGCTGGTAGCTAATATCTCCGCCTAAATATAAGATGGCGTCTGAGGGAAAGTCGTATTTTTTTTTTGGAGAAACTTGCTGAGGCGGTTCGCAATTGTCCCTGTCTTCACGACAACTACCACTTGAAATAAAATTCTTGGTCCTCTAGTTGCAGTTCCTGTACCAAATTATGAAAGTCTCCTTGTCCAAATATCCCTTACCCAACAGGAATTCGTTCTGGTTTCTCCTTCTCTCTCTTGTCGCCGTCGTCTTCTCCTAAGTAAGGAGTTTACGAAACGAGGAGGACGACGGCTACGAGGAATTCATTTAAAAATACACAAGGTCGCGTTATTCATATCACTACGAAGCTCTTTCATGTCGTTTCGCATTAAAAATGTGTAGTAACTGTCGAGGAATTAAACTGGTGTGAGTGGGTTGGAAGCGTAGAAAGAGAACTGAAAATTCATCGTCATGTGCTAACGTCTTCCACAGAACCTTGAATTTGGTCATTTCACGTCGTCATTTAGGAGATGACGGCAAAGAAATGTACCAAAATGTAAAACGCACGTGTAGAGCGCGCAGAGCCATTGTTTTTGCTCACTAAACCTATTCGCCCTTGTCACACGGCGGCAATATTGTCCCGGGAGACCAAAAAAGCTTTGTTTTACCACGCCAAGCCTCACCGCCATGATTTCCACTGCGAGGTTAGGCGTGGTGAAACAAAGCTTTTTTGGTCTCTCGGGACAATATGGCCGCCGTGTGACAAGGGCGAATTGTTTTGTAGCGTCGTCGTTGCCGTCGGCGTCTTCGTTTCGTAAGCTCCCTAGTAGCAGCAATAGAAGGAGGACAATTTCTTCTTCGTCCCCCATTTTGGAAACGTAGCTCGTCCCATTCTCCAGTAAGTTTTTTTCTGGAGCTAACTGCTCTTGCGTATGTCTCTTTTCTTATGCTTATGCTTATGCACTCTCGTCACCAGAGCCTCGGGTCCACCCAAGGCTCTGGGAAACTCTATTTAGGAGAGCATGCGCCGTAGGGATCTTATAGCCAAAAATTGGCTATTTGAACCTTACTGCGCCTGCTCACTCCTCGTGCTAACATGAATGCACCAATTAGAGACGCTCTTGGTTGTTCTTCACGAAAACCAATGAGAAGACACTTTGGGCGCGTTCGATTGACCCTATTCCGGAATAAGAATACGTGGAGTGATGATTAAAACGGTATGTTTGGCGCATTTTGAAGGTGCAAGGACGATAAAAATATGTTTGAAATAGCATTTTAGAAAATGTTTGAAAATTTCAATGTGAATCTCAGCAAAAACGAAGGATTTCCAACTTGTATTCCACGTATTCCTATTGCGGAATACAGTCAATCGAACGCACCCTTTGTTTCAGGGTTCCCCAGAGCTCTTCTCTCTGGGTGGATTGATGCTTATGCTGCAGTGTAAACAAGGCTTTAGTCTTAGGGAAGGATCCCGCACCCAGCAAATAATCTGACCGGCTCTGGTTGTAATTTGTTTTTGTGGTCTCATTGGCTCAGATGCCCTTTCAATCCAACCCGGTCGACCACATGCTGGCAAAGATAGAGCTCAACATCAAGAATTCCTATCGTCCTACTCTTTGCTAACATTGTGTGGGTTGTTAAACGTTCCACGGTGAAACACGAGGGAGCTTAAGCAACGACAACGGCGACGGCAACAAAAACGTCACAAATTAGCATATCTGGTGAGCAAAAAACAGTCGTTTCGCACGCTTTGCACGTGCGTTTTTCACTTTTGTCCATTTCTTTACCGTCGTCGGCAAAACTACAACGTGAAATAGCCAGATTTGAGGTTTAATGAAGAACGTCAGTACTTGAGGATAAATTTTCATTTTCTCGCCTTAATTAAGCGCCGTTCCGACCAGTTTCATTTTTGAGGAACTACCCACAATGCGATTAAAATAACGCAATTTTAAATTATGAGATGACGTTCTCGTTACTACCTCGGGATCACAGCGTTTGATCTTTGACGTGGTTTCTTCCAGTGCTTTGACATTTTGTTTCATGTTATCTCGCACCGCTCTCACCTGCAAAAATACATGAAAGTAAATGAGAATATGAGTTATTACGCGCTTTCAACCAGAGCTTTCAATCACTTGGAATGACAGAAGTGACACGTGGAAGAAGTATCCCATCTGATTAAAACATTAGATCGTGTTGTATTGGGATAAACCGTTTCAGCTTGGCCAACGCCCAGAATGGTTTGACACATACGGGACCTTATTTACGCTCAAAGCGCTAAATTTGAAATGTCACCCCCAGATAAAAGCCTCCAAATGCAAAGAAAATGGGGGAGGGGGGGGGGGGGGGTTAAACGTGGTATGCATTTTATTCCAATGCGTAAAAATAAACCATTCTAGCGGCAAGGTTTACCCCGGCATTTTCAATAGAGATGTTAAACGATCATTTAAGAGCTTTTAGACCTCTTTCGGCCTCGGAAAAGTACTATAAAATCAGCTTCTAAAGTTCGGGTTTTTCGCTCTTTTTAGTATGGAAGAAGTGCTAATTAAAAAATTTCCTTCTTGATTAGGTGCTTATTCGTTCAGGTTTGCTCAGGAAAAGAAAGCCTTAAATCTGTAGTAAACATGGGCGAAATTTCGAATTCATAGGGTTGAGTTTTTTGTGTTCTATTGCGAAAAACCGTTTTCAGTTGGTTTGGTTGATCATCTTTTTCAACCGGCATCAAACTAAGTTGAAACTATTGAAAAAGCATGGGAAGCGACCGCAGTCGTTTACGCGCCCGCAGGCTCCAGCCATGTTGTTACCTCAACTTGTCAACGAGGAGAAGTCTGGTTATGACTATTCCCAGGAGCTAGCGCGTTTCAACCGAAAACGGTTGGAAAAGTGTTTTCATTGGGAAACCTTAACCGCTTCAACCTAATCTGGTTGCGGTTAAAACGGTTGACCCCAATAGGACACGATCTTATCCTCTCAATAATATTTTCCTGCCTTCGATAACTGTTTGTGAACAGCAATATGATACAAAAGAATGACATCATCCAGCATTTCAACCAATGAGGGATCGAGGTTACGATCTTCATTGACCATGGATGGGTCACTCGTTTCCCCAGACTCCTCTCGGTTAGCTGACTCTTCTATGGCTTCTAAGCAGAGAAAAGAACAAGTTTGAGCACCTCAACATATGTTTACATGAACCGTTAATACAACGATCAGTGAGAATGTTCAGTTTTAGCCGTGTCTAGAGTAGAAAAATAATTCCACAATTTCTTTCCTTTTCCTGGTTTCGTCCAGGAAATATGTTAAGACTTCTGAAGTTCTGCCGTTTGAGGACAAAATCACAAAGGCAGCACTTTCTCACCTTTTTTTAAGACCCCGAGAGTTCATTCGGCCGGGATGCAAACTCGCGACCTCTCAAATAGAAATCTTATGCCCAACCGATTGAGACAACCCGTTAGCTAGCTGAGCTACGAAGCTACTCAGTTGGGAGAAGGTCATTTTGTTGAGTTCATGAGTCCCCGTGAAAGAACTCGATGAAATAAATGTTTCCATTTGAAATGCGGGCTATCGACGAAAGAAAGATGTAAACATGTAATGAACAAGACGATGAAAAAAATTACTTGACCGACTTTGTCAGAAGGAAATAAATTCAACTCACCACTGTACGCTTTCTTGAGATGCGACAACACGCCACCCAGTCTGCAATGAAGCGTACAACAGCTTCAGCTAAGGCATATTCCCCCAACGAAAAAAATGGTCAAAACCAGGCTTGGTGCATTCGGTTGATGTGTGATGAACTCTGTCTTCATGTAAACATTACTTTGTTTTCATTCTTTTTTAGTCTAATTTTAATTACAGTGATATTGGTCAGGTATTGGCCGTACTTATCTCCGTTTCTCGCAGTCCTGAGGTCTGACTTGCAAAGGGCGTAGCAAGAAGAGATTGGGAGCTATCCCGCCCGTCCCTGACCTCGACCTTCAAAAGTTCCAGAACCCGAGCTGGGGTTGCCTGGGGAAGGGAGGGGGGGGAGGGATGTTGAAGTTTCGACTTGATCGGGTGCGGCGCATTATAGAGTGAAATGCGGACACCACGATGGAGTAATTTTGTTGAGTATATAACAAATAAAAAGTCGTATGAACTTGGAAAAGAAAGGAACTTTATCATTAAGTGTCTCGTCGTTCTAGCGCTGGAACACTAATTGGGGACACTGTAAACTGAAATTAACGATTAACGAATTAAGTAAAATGTTGGTTTTTGAAGAGAGGGGAAACCCGAGTACCCGGAGAGAAACCTCTCGGTGCAGAGTAGAGAAGCAGCAAACTCAACCGCCCACATATGACGCCGAGTCTGGGAATCGAACCCGGGCCTTATTGGTGGGAGGCGAGTGCTCTCACCACTGAAACATCCCTGCATTTCGTGATTTATGGCCACTCGTGATGTTTTGAAAGTTCTGAAATTGCACTCGCCGTATAACTTTTGAGAACTATCAAAAGACCACACGTACCCATAAATCACACAATGCGCTCGCGTTCATACGATTTCCAAACCAATATCCTTCTTTTAGAGCAAGTTTGAATCGAGTGTCGCAAAACCAAAACCAAAGTAATTACTTTGGCCAATCAAAAAGGACGGAGACAATCCAGTAAACCAATCAAAACTCGAAGTAATAACAAGCAGCCGACACAAAGCGCGGGAAAATGTGCACGCGCGAGCCACGATTGGTTTTGGTTTCACTTCTGATTGGTTGAAATAAAGGCGAGAGAACTTTGAACCAATCACTGAGTGAAGTAATACAAAACCAAAGCAATTCGCGCTGATTACTTTCAAAACTCAATTGAAAACCGCTCTATCCTTCCTTTAATTTCCTTACCTGGAAAGGTCCCAGTAGTGAATACTGTCATCAAAGAAGACGTGAGTGGGAATATAAGCATCTGATGGTCAAACACAGAAAAGGCAACCATTAGTTCGCATTTCTACGATTGAATTATAACAATGGAGGCGCATAGTACCATTTGCAATTGTAGGATGTTTCATGGAGATTACATGAGCATGCGGTTCGTCGACTTTGAGAAGTCTTTCATGACTAGGATAGTGTGGAACGGAGAGCGTGACAGCGATGTCGAACATAAGGGAAGCCGTTGTGTTTCACTCGGGCTGATCTATAGTTGAAGCTGGTACTCAAATTCTCCAAGATATTCCGGTAAGGAGACAAGTGAGAGCTTAATCTCATCGTAAACCTTTCGGGAAAAATTATTATCTTCCGAATTAGGCTATTTTTCTCAGTTTCGACGAAACTTCCGAAAATTTATTTCATCATTTGTTCGTATTACTTAAATGGAGTTCCATCGAAAGAATCACAAGAACCGTTCCATTTGTTTTCCCGCTAGGAAAAAAGACAAATGGCACAGCTCAGTCATTCCTCTATGGTTTACTTCAAAGCGAAACGTTTAGTACAATTTGTCGAAACCAAACTTCACCGGAAAAAAGTCCTTTACTTTGGTCTGTATTTTCGTTTGATTTTACAATCGAAGCGCACCGCAAAAATGGATTGAACTTTATCTTCGAAAATAAAATATTGCACCGCAAAGCGAGTCGCTCGTGAGAGATTTTCAAAAAGGGAAAATCTATAATCTAGAGAGAGTCTTTGGGGCTATTGAAGTCATATCCTGCTTTTTCACGAGCGCTCTTAGAAACTGAAAACTCAAGGGGACTAAAGGAGTCAACTTTTATAGCCACAGTGCACTCAGCTAAGACTTATCTGTTCGTCTACACACCATCAACGGAGAGTCGAGTCTCTTATCATCGCAAAAGGCGCTACGCATACCTTTGCTTTTGATTGGTGAATCTTTTTCATGAGCCCACTGTTCCCAATGCCAGCGGAGGGCCTGGACCAATCTGTGATAGAAACACGTGATCACTGGCCCTGCGCATGCGCTTGATGGCTGCAACTGTATCGAATAAGAACATTAGTTCAACACACATTAGAACAAAGTTACGGGATTCTTCGTTATGCAATATAGTTTATTGGCTAGATTAAGTTACTGACGCTAATTAACAATTATTCGCCGAAGGTGAAGTGATTATCGGTGAATATTCACCGAGACGAAGTCGAGGTGAATATTCACCGATAATCACTGAGCCTGAGGCGAATAATTGTTTTAGTATAAATACATAGGTGATTATTTCAAAAAAGATAAAAAAAAACATTTCAACGCCAAATCATCTTCACTTACAGTGGCAAAACGACTACTGGCAGCCATTTTGTCCGTCGAGGTGATTATCGGCTGATAATCCGAGATAGCGAGCCAATGAGAGCGCGCGATTTTGTATAATCACCTGTGTATTTATACTAACAGTTTTTAAGCTATTACACTCGGACACAAGCTTGAACAAGAAACTTGACTATAAAGGAAATGAGTAGGACGATAGTAATTGCTTTCACCGAAATTTCAACATCAGCAAGTCCATGATTGTGCGATTCTGATCAAAAATTCAATTTGTTTAAATCGATAAACAAAATTATCTGTTACTCTTTATTTTCTACGTTTAACTGCCAAAATATCCAAGTTAAAGTCCAAATTAACTGATAGAAAACAAGGGTATCCTTCAACCGAGTGATGTTGAAGTTGAGGAGAAGAGCAAGGGGACACTTCGTGACGCTTATTGAAATCAACATGCGTCAAGTCCAAAACATCAGCCATATTAGAGGAGCCTGGGAAGCAGCTTTCTGAATCCTTGTCGAACAAACACCCCGGCGCTAAATGAAGTAAATGTGGCGTGCTTGCGCTCCTATTACATACCGTTATGGTCATCATATTTTCCTGGAGAAATTTTCGAAACTTTTCAAGAAACAAGACTCTGGTTGGCTTGGAATTCTGTGAAGAAAAACAAATTTAATGTTAATAAGAAATAACAAATTACCAAATTAAGTCCATCGCCGTCAACGGGCAGTTCTCGAGTTCGCGGGATAAATGTGCGCATGGGATCCCCGCAAGCGATAATACTCGTCCCCATTCTTCTCGTGAGTCCACCGCCAAAAATACAGCTTTCGCGGAAACTGTCGGGCGTGTTTCATTGCTACCAGCCACAATCTTGCACATTTCAAATAAAAAATGAAGACCACCTCTCCTTCCAATTTCAATGATGAAAAACTGGCGGGCTTCAACTTGCACACGGAATCATCATTGATTCAGTTTGGGGGGAGGGGGGTACGCATTTTTCATTTTATTTGGTCCAAGATTGTAGGTTGGCTGGACCAAACGAAGCCACGTGCAGCCAGCGAACGGTCATTTTCGGGTGTCGTTCGTCTCCAATTAAAGTTCAACTGTCGTTTTTACTTTATCGAAAAGTAACTTTTCGGCTGAGAGAAACGACATCCGGAAAAACTTCTTCGTCTTCTAGTATTTGCATGGGAATGAAGTATTTAATTTCCAACGGGGCGGCGTCACACACATACGCGGGCTTTTCTGTCACGCATTCACCCGTGAGCGTAACACCGGCTGCGTGACTGGTTCGTTTTGGTTGTCCGTCTAAGTCTGTGACGAGCAAATTACCTGTGTTGGTCGATCGTCGCCGTTCAGCAAAATCTTGCAAATTTCAACTTGAATGTTTTCAAGAACTGAAAAAGATAATACATAAAATATGCAGTCACTGTGATAGACAGTAGCTTAACCTTGTACAAGTGGCTACGTGGCAACTGAGCTACGGATATTCTTTTTACGCCATGTTGTCGTCACTTACAACTCCGCTTTGAAAAGCAAACTGAACGAGTGGCCATCAAGTGTGTGTTGTACCTTGTACTTTGTTTTTAAGTTTATAACAGGCTGCCATGTACTCTGTCTTGGAGGCTTCACTTGGCTTGGACGTTTCCTGGAAAAAAAATGATGAAAAATAAAAATAATGTCGAGCACAAGACAGATCTTTTAAGATTCTGCTAGGTGAGACCCCCTCCCACAGAAACACAAAAAAAAAATCAACAAAATGGAGAAAAACTACTCACATCGTCGCTTTCCCACCACACAAGAGGGAAGGATGTCTGCAAGATATTGTCATCTGGAGGTTTGATGTGCATGAAATAGCTGAATTTTTGCGGGAAAGTTCGCATAGTCAAGGAATGACAACACACAAAGGTGACCACAAAATCCGCAACAGAGGAAGATAACCAAATGAGCCGATCAGAACGCGCGGAAAAACACGAGTTAGCCAAAAATTGGTTTGTGCTTACTTCTAATTGGCTGAGAATACAGCGCGAGATTTTTAAGCCACTCACAAAGCGTCGTCATGCAAACCCAACCAACCGCGAAATCACTCTCGAAACTCACAAAAATCGTGACCACAAAATCGGTAACAGAGGAAGATAACCAAATGAGCCAATCAGAACGCGCGGGAAAACGCGAGCGAGCCAATCAAAATTGGTTTGGTGTTTACTTCTAATTGGCTGAGAATACAGCGCGAGATTTTTAAGCCACTCACAAAGCGTCGTCATGCAAACCCAACCAACCGCGAAATGAGTCTCGAAACTCAAGGGAAAACAATTACTGAGGAAATCATCTCATTCTAGCTAAAAACAAGTAAAGCAAATTAAAAAGGATATGTTTTACAAGTGATCCACATTCTCCGTGTTCTTTCGTGTTTCAAAATAGAGAGAGCCAGCGAAAGGCAATGAACCTGAAAAAGAATCAACACTGAACTGCTGGAAATATGTCTAGCATTAGCTTGATTGCTTCAGTCGTTGATATTAGACTAATAGACTTCTATGTTTTTATGAACTCGATTATGAATGTTGAAGTAAGTCCTTCTCTATCATTTTTCCCCGTTTCACAACAAACGTCATATTGCATGTATGACCCTCCTAACTCTTCCCATACGCTTTCAGACGAGTAACGATACGCAAGGTAACGCAACTTCCAGTTTCCAAAAATTGCCGTTGTCACAACGAAATTGCGTTACACGCCCGGTGTAAGAGCACCCGTTCTTCATACCTGTGACCTAAAGTCCATTGTAACAGGCTGAAACCAGTAACACTTGATAAGCGCATTTAATAAATGACAGAGACATGGCTCCAGCTCAAAATCCTGCAAATTAAAAAAATAATAATTATATGGCATGGCTAGTGCTCTGCCCGATATAACGCACGCTGTGATTGGCTAAGAGCAGCTAAGCGCAAGGGCATTATTGGTGGTTTGCATCTAACGTCACGGCAGCCATGTTGGTGTAGAGAAGAATGCAGTAAAATGCCTTTTGGGAATTTAACTTTATTATTATGCAAAACTTGTGGGGCCATTTTCTATTGTTTTGTATACCAACATGGCCGTCTCATCACGTGGTTGCAAACCAAGAATTTTTCCGTTATGCCCACGGGCCGATTTTGGATTATGCAATTTTTTTTGTTCCTCTTTAGAACCGTTCTCTTAGCGATATAATAAACAGCTTAATAATCTCCACCGTTCGGTCGTTACAGGAAAATCTCAAACCTCGGCCTAGCTGTAATAGGCCACTGCAGGAGCCCATCTGGAGCGTGCAACTTCCATACAGCTTCTGTGAAACGGCGTTTTCACAAGTAGGTTTATTTTTAGACTAGCCCTTCCGGCGAATTAGGTCAAAAAACAAAGGCAGTTCCGGTTCGGTGACCCTATGACGTCAGCTTAATTTCTTGTAATTGGTCATCGGGCTCTTGTGGGAGTCTCATTCGCGGGAAATTCAATCTAAAAATAAATCGGTCTGTGAAAACGCCGTTACACGAACACAGTAGAGTTGTAGGCTCCGGGTCATAGGTTCCTGGCCACTTCGGAAAATACCATAACAGTCTTTGTTTGCCCCCCCAAATTTTGCATAAACATTGTTTTTGTTTTCTCTTGGGACCATCGTAAGTCCCAAGAGAAACTGGAAACAATGCTTATGCAAAACTTGGTATTTTCTGAAGTGGCCTATGACCTCGCTATCGCTCGGTCAATACGGCAAGGCCTCAGTTCGAGATTTTGCTGTAACGACTTCACTCTCGGTTATTAAGTAGTTAATAATGATACTATTTTTAGGCAAGGCGAAAGAAAAATCGCACCCGATCCACTAGGGCTCACAAGGACGGGGCTTTTTCCAGTTTCGGTACTGTGACTCCCT
>NC_090875.1:19070445-19080445 GCF_036669935.1 Montipora foliosa
CCCGAAACTTTACGAGCCATTTTCGGGCGTCACAATTCCCTCTATATCTCAAGAACGGAGAGGATTTAAGTCGTCAAACTTAACAGTCATTTTTCGTTTTGTTACCTTGAAAACATGTTAAAAGATCGGCTTTCAAAAACAGAGTCACAAATGGCTTTTCGGGCCCGAAAAGTTTTGGGACTTTCGAGAAACGGGCAAGTGCTATAAGAGGATTTTCTCCGAATGCTCTAGTTTTCCCCTCCCCTTTAAAAACCAGCTGACATTTAATATAATTTGATTTTACTTCTGTACAGTGCACACACTTTTTGCCCCAGACCTAAATATTAGAGAACGTTTGCATCGGCAACGAGTGCGACTAAGAGAGAAAGTACAGCTTGTACTCCTTCTCGAAGTCGTGTTCTGCGCATTTTGGTACGCGTATAATACTTGTTCCATTCTACAGAAAATACCATTACGGGATGAAGTTCAGATTTCGGCCCTAGCTTTGAATGAGTTGCTGGCGTTTCACCTTTTTCTAGTTGAAGTCATACTGCTAACTTCTAAATTGTCGAAATGGAGCATGTTCGCGAATGTGCTGGAATTGATGTTACATGTTTACCCCGGAGAGTGAAATGAAGAGATTTATTTTTCGGTGTTGACTCGGGGATACTCGGGAAAAAAACCCGAGTGCTCCCGAACACAAGTCGAACCTACGACCTTCCAATTACTAATTCGGATGCTCTACCACTGAGTCATAATAAAAAATAATAAATATAACTTATAGATTGTTTTCACTGTCACGCAATAAAAAAATAAATCGAAAACCATCCAGTGGAAAAAGTCAAGAATTCGAGATGTTGTAGAAGATAAATGAAGAAGACACTTCTCAAGTTTTAGGCCTGTGCGTTTGCCCAAACTTCAGATATTCGTCGAAATGTTTCGCAGAAATTTACAGAGCCAAGTATGAAAACGCCATGTTGGTGTACATCTGTGGTGCACCAATATGGCGGCCGGGAAATATTGTCAACATCTGTTTCTTACTTTGGCTATCTAGGCGAGTGATCATCAGTACTGAACAAACAGCTATTTACCTAAGCACTTTTCCTAATGCTTTAAATTCTAAAAAGGCTCAAAACCATGAGATAAATATATATTTCTCAATAAACTCGATCGTCGCCTCGTGTCACGCACCGCCATAACTCAGAAATTCAAAATGCTCTGGTTTGCAAACGAAGCACGCTATTGAGCTTTAAAATTGCAAATGGCTACAAATTTACCGCCTCTTATGCCTGCTGAGGATAAAAACTTTCGTGGCTCTTTAGTTTTGGATTTTAGAAAATGATGACGTCACGTGAAAACGATCCATAAAGCACCGATATACACCTTATTCCAAAATGGCCGCTGATTTATGCGGATACAAATTGGCCCTTGTTGCCTGGTTCAAGATAAAATATTCTTTTGAATTTTAAGCTTAAGAACGAGGCATCCAGGGCTAATTTGAATAAAAACAAAAGAATATTTAAATGGCGGCCATTTTGGAATAAGGTGTATCAATATTGCTATTTTCGACAGCCATACGAGACTGGAGCTACCGAACGATTACGAACATAATAATCTGACGTGTAGTCCTCAATGTATGGAGGGAGCGAAACTGGTTTGGTATAGGGGTCGAACTCGAAATGTTTGGGGCGAAACGTTCTGCTACCAAGCTACCGATAGGCTGCTCCAACTGAAATGTAGAATTCGCATTTTTTCTTAGTAAGCCCGAATCATAACTGTTTTTTCAGTTCTGTTTTATTTTTTTGTACGAAACTTAATTGATGACTCGGTAAAACATTTGAATGGCACTCAGACCTGCTGTAGGAAATTGTGCCTTCATCCAAGTCGATGCAACATCCTATAACATCACCTGCCATCCATTCCTGAAAACACAAATAAAGTCATCATTATTTTCCTTACCGCACAGAGAACACTAGGGAGCTTAAGCACGCGCGTTTTTAAGATGCAGACGGCAACCGGAAGTGAGCTGTTTTCCCTTTTAACTTGTCTTCACACAACCACATTTACATTGCTAAGTATCTTTTCTCCATTAGAAATGATTAGTGTAAAAATCTGGGAGACACCACTGCCCTTACTCGCAAAAATGTTCTCTTCCGGTTGCCGTTTGCCTCTCAAAAACGCTCGTGCTTAAGCTCCCTCCTGACTCTATATCACAACCGGCAACCAGGTTTTAAAGTTACTTAATAACCAGCAGTCCAGTAATCAATTTTTCAAATAGAAAAGCAACAGCTGTTTGCGGTTTCACGCCTAGAAGTACATTCTCTTGTGTCGCGGGTACCCCAATTACCACTTAACTAATGAAGACTGATATTGTTGGCAAGGCGTTGCTTTGGGCGAGCTCTGTTTGCTGGGACACAAATATAGAAGGCAAAGGTGAGGGCACACCCGCCATCCACAAGAAACTAAGAATAGGGAGGGACGGGAGGGGAAAATGATCTTGAATTCCTTGAATTAGTCAGTAGGGAGTAAGAAACGACGACGGCTACGGCTATGGCAACGACAACGCCAAAAAGCAGTAATATTATTGGTTAAAAGAACCAAAATGATCGTGCTGCACGTGCGGCACACATTTCTCTCCCGTACTCGTCAAAACTACTACGTGAAATGACCAAATTTAAGGTTTTGACGACAACGTGGACAAACTACAGTGAGTCTTTCAGTCTCGCTCTTTACTTTAAATTCGTCCGTACCAATCCAGTTACAGGCCACTTCGCCCATATTGTATAATATAAACAAGATTGAATAATAATGAAATACTTAGAATATCTCAAAGTTATATTTTGAAGTGACGTTTTCGTCGCCGTAGCCGTCGTGGTTTCTTAAACTCCATAGTGAAAGAGGCCCTACGCCTAGCTTCTGCACTGGATAAGAACAAGAGAAATTCCCGGATGACAGGAATGCCACAACTGCATCGTGGGAAATAACTAACTAAGCACGTCGCACTCCGCATAAATCCATTTTTTTCCTCTCGGCAGTAAATTCCCTTTAAAATGCACTGAAACGTTTTCGGGAAGATCGGATATTGTGACTCCAATATCACTATGGAGGCGGTGCTTGTCTTGAGATCCTGACATCCCGGGTTCAAGACACGTCCTGACCACTGGTTGAATTTGATCCTATTAGTCCCTGGTTCAACTCCTCAGGCTGCTCTTGTAAGGGTATCTGATCACTTCGTTCCATGGTCAGTTCGTTCCAAGTTACGGTCAGATCGTTAAACAAAATGCTCAGATAGTTTGACCGCTAAACCCAAACTAGCAATGTTCAATTTGCTAGATGGTTGTTCTGTACCGCCGTTTCATTGATCACTGATGTTTCACTGATCCTGAAAAGCCTGTATGGGGAGTGGTCAACTAATTATAATATTACATGTATTAAAGTATGAAATAATAACCGGTATTACAAAATCCACCAAGGCATACCTCTCCATACTTGCCAGTGACTACATTCCATTTTCTTACACGATGACCGTCGTAAGCAAAGGAGTCTGGAGTATCGCCGACCCCTTCCTGTAGCGAACCAATAACACAGAAAAAGTATGTGTTTTACCCCGGGAAGGGGGGGAGGGAGGGAGGGGGGGCTAAATTTGCATATGAAAGGGGCGAGAATGCTTGTCGTCTCGCTTAATGGTAATGAATTTATATAGCGCATTTTCTATTAACATATTCAAATGCGCTTTACAAGCAAGGGATCTATGGGTGAGATCGGACATTAGTATATATAGGCGCCGCTGGCAGCCGCTATCAGTCCATTAGCGATCTCACCCAGCACATGAATGAATAAAATGAGCCCTGGCCACAACTTAGGGATGTAAATTTCGGATTTTGGTCTCGCGTAGGGTGTTCTGGGCAAAACACGAGCGTCAGATTGATGTCCTTTAGGGGTTTAGCTCAAAATTTCCGACAAGCACCCCCTCCCCTTCATATGCAAAGTCTGCACGCACTCCCCTTCCCCCGGGGTGTCTTATGTGTCTATACATCAAGAACATTAGATGCACCTAAAATAACGCGTAGTTTATGGTTTACAACTTTTGACACTTTTGGCTGAGAAGACGACAGACCATTCATTCTAGTTGAAGCTAATATCTTTCCAATCAAGGCCTGTCGTCATCTAACCACAGGATCGTCATAGGGGCTGTTGACATGGAGGGACGAAAATTCTTACACTTAAGTTTGATCTTAGCAGACATGCCATCACAACCTTTTTCCTTTTAAAAAGACATTGGTCAGTGGTTTACTATATAACATCATCCCCAAGTTTTGGCCAAAAATATATATATATATGGCAAACCTCATTTGTAAACTTGCACTGCAAAGTTGCCCAGCCTAATTGCATAATTCCTTTGGAGCCCAGCAAAATCTCATACATCCATTTTCCTTAAGAGAGAAAAAAACACAAATTCCATTTATTGGCTGTTTTTATACCAGAGGCATATAATACATCTGGGCGACTTTGGGCAATTTAATTTAATGTGTCTTTTAGTTCATCATTTAATTCGTCCCATATAATGACAGGCGAGAGGAGCATTATATGTCTGGACGAACTAAATCGTTTAGTGCATCTGTGAAGACAAAGATTTGAACATTGTCTAGAAAGAATGGAATCTTCTCTGCCTTGGACTTCAGAACACTATCAAAGTTCATATTGCTATTAAACCCTTCAATACCTGAGAGTCAGACTTACAGATTTTAGTCTGTCTAACACCAGACGATTTTACTTGTCAATCAGGGAGACACTTTACGAATGAATCGGTTAACAACATTATACGTGTAGGTCCGCTCAAAGACTACATCCCCTTCAACCCGTTCAGTTCTGAGAGTGATACTTTTTTTATTTTACTGTCTAACACCCAAAAATTTTACTTGTCAATGGTGGTGGCTTGAGGTATAAATGGGTTAACAACATTTATGTCCAGCCAAAAACTAACATCCAACAATTAATTTTACTCATCAACGGTGGTAGCTTCAGGGATGAATGGGTTACGTGAAAAGCAAAATGACTTGTATTCACCGAAAAAAATCATGGCCTCACCTTTACAAACACAAATGTTTGCTCGAACGCTGCTGAAATTGCTTTTACTTTCGATCTGTACAAAAGTGATCAGGATACGTTAATAGGCAAACAACACAGTCAAAAAAATTAAGAAATAACATAAATAAACCCAGTACTAAAATTAATTTATTGGAATTAGCCTTTGCAAATGGTTTACTAATCACTACTAAGAAGGATAAGATGGTCACCTCGTGAATCAACTGAAAACAGCTTTTGGGGGCAATGTTTTGGGTGATGTTTAGATGACACTTGAAAAGTTCACTCTACATAATAATTTTGAAACAATTCACACAAAGAATCTACAACTCATAATGGTACAACCCTGGAAAACTAGAAATCATCATCATCTCCATTATTACATTATCTATCACAGGTTTGCATAACCTTACTCCAAAAAGATTCAAGGTGATTCCTTTTGATCAAAGAGTTAATTTTAATGCAGTGTCACTTCATAAATGTTAATTCAGTTGGATAACGAAACACAGTACTTACTGCTCTTCCGAACCGGAAATCATTATTTATCATACCTCAATTCCCTCTTTGATTGTCATTGAGCCACAAAGACTAGTTCTATCAATCCCCACATTATCAGGACCAATCCGACCATCTGTTAAGGCCCTCTCTTCTTCATCGAGTTCTATGAAAAAAAGCAAGAAGAGTAGGACTTACAGCGACAGCATCTACTTTAACCCTTTCACTCCTGTGGGGTTTCCCATTGACGAGTAAAATCGTCTGGTGTTAGATAGAGTAAAATCTATAAGTCTCATTGGCCCTTACAGGAGTGAAAGGGTTAAATTAAATGGGGACATAGTTTTTGAGTAAACCTAGCTGTTGTTAACCCTTTTACTCCTGTGGGGTTCCCCATTGACGAGTAAAATCGTCTGGCGTTAGACAGAGTAAAATCTGTAAGTCTCATTGGCCCTTACAGGAGTGAAAGGGTTAAAAATACTATTATGCAATTCTCACCTATAAATTAAGGTAAAGATGTGGAAGACTACAGCTACTGTAAGTACGTACTGACAGATGTGTAAAATGACGACAATGAGAATGGCAAATGGCAATCGCCATAGCCTTGACAATGATGAAAGATGATGACGAAGAGGAAGAACACTTACGCAGAGAAGAAAATGAGGACGACCAACACCACAACTGCGACCACAAAGATGATGAGGATGATGATGATGACAACAACAAAGAAGATGAACAAGAGACACATGTAGTAAAAAAATTAGTAGAAGCAGCAAATATTATTACTTCTTAGTGTACTCTCACATTTGGCCTTACAAGTGAAATCAGCTACATAATGATTTTTGGTGACAAAAATTAGTGAAAACTCTCTCATATAGGTCAAAAATTAGCACAAACACAGGCGCTGTCCAATTACGGGAAAAAATAAGGAGATGAATCCAGTTCAACTTAAGTGAAAGGCAAGTGTTCTTACAACTAAACAGTAACAAGGAAAGAGTGTTTACCGTAAGCCTACAGAACTAGGTATGTGTATTACTAATTGGTCATCCATTCACACATTAACCCCGTCCAAACGAAACTTCAAATCAGTTAAACAGTCAATGGGAACCAGTGTGTTTTCCGTTGGTCATGCCTTGTCCATGAAGAAGTTGTTGTTGTTGACATTGACAATGATGGTGATGATAATGGGGAGGAGAATAAACAAGTTCAGCAATTAAGAACTATAATAAGCATCATCACAAAATGCTCAGGATGATGATGATGACGACGAAGATGACGAATCATTTGCCTTCATGCATCATCTTATCCCTTTGGTTGATGTTAAGTGAGATCTCATGTGATCTCTGTTGTTCATTGTATTCTTTATCATAGATGATTATTAGTCAGATCATTCATTAGCAGTAGCTTTAATGCGAATGTTTGGCTGTCCCACCCATCATTTTGTCACTATCTGGGGACCGGCAACTTCACTATTTAATATTAAAGAACTATCGGAGCAACCTCAGAATACCCTGCCACTGTTGTTTTTTATGAGCGCTATCGTCTGAAGAATGAGGCAGATCTATTCATATGTAAATTAGTAGCGGGGTATTCTAGAGTTTAGCCAACTTATCATATATGTACCTGGCTTTGGGCCATCATTATACTGCGAGAGGATTTCATCAATATGGTACTGCAAGGTCCCATATTCAAGCAAACGCCTGTAAGATTAAAAAAATTAAATGGTTGCCCTTGGTTTGCACAGGACAAAACACAGAAGCAATGTTGGTGTTTTAATAATTCCTTCTGGAAATTATATTCTATCATTATGTGAAGGCTTCTTTTGCAATGAATGCAAGTATATGCGAGAAAACCAATAATTAATACAGTTAGAAGAAAAAACCTTCAGCATTAAACATGATTAAAACTGAATCTACGGATTAAATTTGCTTGTCCTTAATTTAGCAACAATTCCACGACAAAAGCCAGTAAGTCTTAATTATAATTGAGTTCTTGATCCTAAACATTTTACCTTACTGGCTTTGCCACGCGACAGCCACTTTAAATCAAGGTTTATTAGAGCCCAATTAACAGTTCAGTAACGCCATTGTTAAAATACGATCATACAAGAAGTTTGAATCGTTCATACAAACCTGGGTGTAGCGATATTTTCGTCGCTTTTGGATGGAAACACGGTCGATAAAAATTGATTCACGTCCATTCAGTTAAAAATCCTCAGGACCGACAAGACTTTTTTAACCAGTTATGGATAAATTTTTCTCGGTTATGACTTCGAGGAAAAGCTTGAGATTATTGTCATACATCTATTATTGAATTCACTGAGTAATCGTGAGAAGCCATTTTGTTTTCTGGAACAAATGGACTGGGTACTAGTTAGTACCCAGTCCATTTGTTCCAGAAAATTAAAATGGCGCTGCACGTAATAAGGAAGTATTACACAACTCTATGTTTTAAAAGGATCTTACTTTCATCTGTTTCAGTGCTTCGGTGCTTTGAATCCAAATATTTGCCACGGAAGGCATTCGCAACCTCGATTTACAAAGAAAAGGACCTTGCAAACGCTGAAACCGATGAAAAGATTCGAAGAATTTACGTCGGGAATCTCCTGAAAGGCCAAGACTGTACTACAGAGGATAAGGTCTTCGAATATTTTTCGCAGTTTGGCAAGATAGACTCATTGGAATTTTTCCGTGACCAGTTTACTAAGTTACCGCGAGGTTTCGCGTTTGTGACATTTAGCGATGCCGAAAGTGCCGAGGAAGTTCTTACTTTAGCACGAACCAACTATCATTCGATCGATGGACACAAAGTTAGTGTACAAATACCGTTGAGATCAACGGCGCAGCGTGTTTTAGACAAACGAGGAAAGACTGTGTTGGTAGATGGCATTTCAAAGGAGACGAGTAAGGAGGAAATCGCAAAGCATTTTTCTCAGTTTGGGAAAGTGGAACGAGTGATTTTGGCCAAGGAAGATGTCGCAGACAAGAATAAAAACAGCTATTACGTAATGTTTGCATCAGTGTCTGGAGCAAAGCAGGCTCAAGAACAATCGATCCAGAAAGTTGCTAATCAGGATATCGACTCTTGTGTAACAGATCTTCCAAAAGGAGATGGTCTTCAATCAAGGAAGCACACCAAACGAATCAATAATTGTATTTCAGTAACATCTGTTCCCAGCCGACTTACAATTGAAGACTTGCAGAATTACTTCCAAAAATATGGAGACGTGCATACTGTTGATTTCATTGTCAATGGGGGCTTTGTATCTTGTAGCCTGAAGGAAGATTCGAATGTTGCCTTTGTTCGGTTTTCAGATTTTGCTCAAGTGAATGAAATTTTACAAAACGAAAATCATGTCATTGCTGGGTCGGTAGTCAAAGTATTGCCATACAAGGGTAGAAGTAATTTTATGCCAGAAGAGCATCGTAAGCTAAAACTCTCAGTAGAAGGGTTGCCGCTGTCAGCAAAGCCAAAAGCCATACAGGAATACATTGAAAGAACTTTTAGTATTGTTCCGAACGGAGTATTTTTGAATAAACACCAGGCATTGATTCAAAAGAAGGTAGTTTGCATTCTCAGGCTTTCAAACATAAAAGAGGTTGAACACATTCTGCAGCAACAAAATGGAACATTCAATGGGCACCCTGTGTATTTCCGTAGACTTTTTTGGAAGAAGGCTGAAAAAGAATAAAATAGCATGTTTGGTATTTAGATGAATGCTGTTATTGTGTTCCCTGGCCGTTGTTCGGCACAAACCAGGTCTTGTTAAATTTCCCGCTACTTTCCTAAAAGAAAACGGAGAAAAACACCTTAAGTGGCCCAACCCAAATCCTATCAAGAATGTTTCCAGCCCTTGTTGCAAATGCCAGGGTTCCAAAATTACTTGTCTTATACTAGTATTAGTAGTATAGCTAAAGGATATGAAATTGCAGAGGATATTGTTTTTCATTTGAGCGTCATCGAATGAAGAGTCGGCCAAAGATTGCAAGGTAACAATGAGGCAATTTGAGGGAAAGGATAATTTCATTGCATAACTTTCAAATATCTTCTATTTGCAGATGGTTAAAAGTTTTTGGACAGATGATGTTACTTCGATACTCATTAGCCATTTGTCTCAAATCTAATTAGTTTACAAATAACACCACTTGATTATTCGGTCAATAAAGCAAGGCCTTAATTTGCTATTTTCCTGTAAGACTTCACCCTCCGCTAGCAAGTAGTTGTCATAGGATCAAAGAGTTAATTAAACTGGAATTAAGTGAAACGTTGTTCTTGTTTTTTTGTTTTTTTTGTTTTTGAATACCGGCCAAAAGAGGTCGACAGTTGTTCCACACAGCATTCTGTGAGTCCTACTTAAAGCGAGGATCCTCTATAGAGCAATGCATTGCGGTCGCTGCATAGTGCATTCTGGTCGAAAACGCGAGGCATTATGGTGATGATTGAT
>NC_090875.1:19085445-19090445 GCF_036669935.1 Montipora foliosa
CTCAGCTCAATAAGTGAACTTTCTGGTGCTGCCTCCTCGACATCCGAGCTGTTAGTGCTTGCTGGATGGATGTCAGTCAATCTTGTCCTTGGGGGTGGGCGCTTATTCGAGACTGGGCGCTTGTTAACTTTTTCTACCTTCAGGGTGGGCTCTTGTTCGAGACGGGCGCTTATTTGAGGTTGGGCGCTTAATCGAATAAATACGTTGCTCTGAATTGTGCCATCGTCTTCGCGCTTTGCAGTAATAAAACGATTTTAACTGGCGACAAAAAGGTTTACTACATGACCTCATAGAACCGACGAGCTTTTATTGGTTAATTACTTGGGGAAATGAATTTACCCCGGCTAACGCTTTGCGGTAGCTGTCAAGGGAAACTCTGTTGTTCTCCTGACATATCCAAGCTTCAGAAGATAAAATTTCCCCGAGGTTAATTACTTGGGGCAAAATCGGTCACACTGAAAAAAAATCAGTTTCCTGAGGTAAACTGTCCACAAGTCGAGGTTACCTCGGTAAAAAGTCTGCAGTGTGACCACGGCTATTAAGACATTCGCCGACGAGCTTTTATTGGTTAATTACCTGGGGAAATGAATTTTCCCTAGCTATTGCTTTGGGGTGGCTGTCAAGGGAAACTCTTTTGTTCTCGTAAGATAATCAAGCTCCGGGCGATTAAATTTCCCCGAGGTAAATTACTTGGGGAAAAAAATCGGTCACACTGAAAAAAGTCAGTTTCCCCAGGTAAACTGTCATCAAGTCGAGTTAACCTAGTTAAAAATGTCTGCAGTGTGACCACGGCTGTTTGGTCAAATTAGAGTAGAATCCAGCCTATTCCGCCTGCTCTCCCGTGTCAACTGAGGTTCTCGTTCTGTTGCAAAATCAGCCTAGTACTGAAGAGAAGCACGACAACATGGAATCTACATGTCAAACATATGTGTTTACCGTCGTTTCATTGTTCCTCCCAATCATGCGTAGGTCGCAGATGAAATCGATGGCGGTGGACTCAAACTTAATCTACGATTCCGTGAGGTGTACAAAAAGTTCATAACACCTCAAGGGACCGTGGTGGCCACACTTCAGGTCCATATAAACGGGAGCTGCTCAAATGAAGTCACCAGGTGTAAAGAACTGTTAGCATTTCTGAAAGATCAGGTACTGCCAAAGATGTCGAAACTAGTCAGTTCAAAGAGGCTAAAGAAGATTAAGGGTGATGACAAAAGAGAAGGAGGGAATTGGTTCCGCCGTATGTGGCCTTCGAAGACGAGGAAAAGGTTTGTTGCTAAAGTGTTACGTTAGTCAGTCATTAAAGTTGTTCGGTTGGTCAATCGGTGATCGTTCGGTGGGTTCGTCTGTCGCTGCGTCCGTTCATCGGACCGTCATTCTGTCGGCCAGTCACTCACTCACTCAAGCAGCTCATCAGGGTGTCAGTCAGTAGGGCGTTTAAGAAACGACGACGGCTACGGCAACGACAACGCCAAAAAGCAGTAATATTATTGGTTGAAAGAACCACGTGCACGTGCACGTGCACGTGCACGTGCACGTGCACGTGCGGCACCCTTTTTTGAACATTATCTCCTGTACTCGTCAAAAAAAACTACGTGAGTGACCAAATTTATAGTTTTGACGACAGCGTGGACGAACTACAGTGAGTCTTTCAGTCTCACTCTGTACTTCAAATCCGTCCGAACCAATCCAGTTTTAGGACACTTCGCCCATATTGAATAATATAAACAAGATGGGATTTTCATAATACTTAACGCAGCACAAACTTATATTTTGAAGTGACGTTTTCGTCCCCGTAGACGTCGTGGTTTCTTAAACTCCCTAGTGAATGAGTCAATTCGTTAGTCACACAGTGAGTCTGTCCGCCAGTCCGTAAGTCAGCCAGACCATGCAGTAAGTCAGCCATGCACATGAAACAAGAAGTCATTCTTTCGGTCAAAAATTCTTTCTTACTTTCGTATTGTTTTTTTCCTGCCGAGGTTACAAGGTAGCCAGTCTAATCGTCTTCACACCAGATGCGGGAATTTCGGGATGTCTGCGTTGTGCCCAGAATCATCAAGGGCAGCGTTGTTGCGCATGGCATGTGATAAGTTTTGTCGTTTGGTGAGGTGGGGTTTGTTGCGATCGCTTGGAAAAGTGGTGGCGGCTACAGGCTGGCGGCGCTCGGCAGTATTCCACTTAACCATGGTAATTATTAGTTTATGATTTATTTGGTGTTATCATTACTTTTGGCAGGAAAGAAGAAGCCAGAAACCGCACGAAATCGCTAACAACCGCTCGAGGTAACAATCTTCTTTTGTAAACTATTAACATGATCGACCATCGATACAAAGAAAAAGGTCGCTAGGAAGCGCTCTCAACTTCTGATCTGGTCCTGATAGTGTGCGCACTAAAATTGGCAAATTAGCGTGACGTATTCTACAGTAAAGCACAACATTGTAAAGTTTTCTTTGGTTGCTCGATTAAAAGATCTAGAGATAGAATAAATATCTAACTTGCCTCGTTTTCTCTGGCCGTATGGTGAGTTACGGTAAATATTATTGTTTTTCAATTGAATTAATTGAACTGGAGAAAATGTTTGCCCTTTACTTCGGTCAATTCGATACAGTATTTACGACAAAGTGAGAACCAAGTAAACTGGATAGCACTAAGCTCTATATGTATTCAGAGTCTCAGGGATCAAAACGTTCCCATTTCCTTCTCAATTCCCTTTCACAGCCAGTCCACTGTCATCATTATCATCATCATCATCATCATCATCATTATCATCGACGTCATCGTCGTCGACGTCATCGTCACCGTCGGCATCATCGTCGTCGTCGTCGTCGTAACCACTCGTAAAAAAAAGCAGAAGATAAGCCGACTCGTACCCTTGCGGACGAATTGATCGAACTGAGTAATATATTACGTTCTCAGCTTCCAAGAATATCCAAGTTACTCTTCAATGTGATCTTCATTAAACCGAGAGCGACGAATCGGTATTGGAATGAAAAAAAAAACATTGTTCTTACCAGGAGCCCATCACCCGGAACGTGCAACTTAACTATACTTGTTCAACGGCGTTTTCACAAGTAAGGTTATTTTTAGATTAAATTTCCCGCTAATGAGACTCCCACAGGAGCCCGATGACCAATTACAAGAAATTAAGCTGACGTCATAGGGTCACCGAACCGTAACTGACTTTGTTTTTTGACCTAATTTGCAGGAAGGGTTAGTCTAAAAATAAACCTACTTGTGAAAACGCCGTTTCACAGACGCTGTATGGAAGTTGCACGCTCCAGGATGGGCTCCTGTCTTACGACGTTTGAGTGATTGCGCGAGGCAACAGTGAAGCTAGGTGTGATAGAGTGAACCACAGTTATGAACCCGATGCAATCGAGCCCTAACTATTAGGATGTGCGTCAGACTCTTGGTCAGCGCTGATATTTTTCCGTCCTAGTCCTCGTGCTCAGGGTTAGAATGGTGAGGGGCCCTGGAACAGGAATAGGTTCCCTTTTCGAATACAAATAACTGGAGAAAAAGCCTAGCGTATTCTCCAATAAGTAACGCAGTCCAAGGCTAAGTAGAAGTAGACCAGAACGCCGTACTTTGCTCAGCCGACTTAGACTTCGTAAACATTAATACAGGGAAACCAACATTTCGATCAACATTTGTTTACCAAAAAATAATTTCAGTGTTTTATTAATTATTTTGATAGGTTATTCAAGTTCTGATATAGGAGATTTTACGCAAAACGGACGATGTGCAATTGGTGCTTCCATCGAGCGGGAATCTGCGGCCGGTGTTTTGGTTACACCAAGGCTAACTCGCCCACTGCTTATCTGCAAAAACGAAAACAAGTGTCAGACTTTGAAGGAATACCGAAAACATACGACGAACGACAAAGCATCGCGCGCAAAGAAAATGAAAATATGTGAAGAGATAGGCCTGCAACGCGTGCAAATTGCTTCGTCGAACTCGTGCGGTGATGTTTCGGATAGTGGTTCTTTGATGGGTTTCTCTCCACTTGATTCATCTATTAAAGGTTTGGGAAAAGATGAGGACGGGAAAATCACAAAGACGAATGAGAAAGGCAAGGATTGTAAGGAAGAAATTAGCGGAATTTCTCCTGAAGAAGACTTGAAGTCATTTGCAGAGTTGTATGTTGATAAACTTTGCAAAGAGGCTCTTATGCATCACGCCAACGATTGTTCGAAAGAGTTTGCCAAAAAATACGTCGAAAAGGTTATTGATTTGGCGCGCAGTAGATTTATTAAAGAAGAAAAAACAGACATTCGATTAAAAGAGTGCCATTCGGAGGACCAGCAAAACGATATTGCAGGAGGATGTGACAGCCCCACTTTGAACAAGCTGTGGAAGTATTCAGGAGTTTTTTCTCGTGAAACAAGAGAATCGAAGCAAATGAATGATTGTACGAAAAGAGAAAAACTCGGGAATGATGAGGATTTAAACAAAAGGGAACAGGTTGATTTTAAAAATGAAAATGATATAAAATATGAAGAATTTTTGGAAAGAGAGATAATGAATTCGTTGGAATCAAATAATGAAGACTCGTCGATTTTGTATTCTTTAAATTTAGAAAGTAAATCGTTTGATATTGGGATGATTGAAAAAGCCGGCGACTTTTTTCCACTGAGAAATAATCGGGAGAGTCATGAGGTAAGAGATCTAGATGAGATGAAGGAGGTCACGAAATATGGAATTCAGATTTCAAATAAAAGAAACTGTTTAACTCGATATAAAGAGTCGCCAAGAAATTTGAACTCGAAGACAAACGAAGTTGAATCTATAGCAAAAGGAAAAATCAATATAGATGAAAGCGGCGTTGGAAGTAAAAGGGATTCTTTAATCAACAGATTAGATTTAGAAGAAGTTCTGGGCTTGGTTGCTACCAAAGATACAATCCCTAACGGAGAGGTCTCTCGTTTTCTCGATCACAACTCTCTTAGTTGTAAACCAGACATCTGGAAAAACGTTGAAGAATCTACACCAGAGAACCACAT
>NC_090875.1:19095445-19115445 GCF_036669935.1 Montipora foliosa
TTATGCAAAGGATCTATTTCAAGTGACGTAAAGTAGTATTGGATCTTTAAACAAAATATACCCTTATGAACTCAAGAATGGAACGTTAATTCGATAAACAACACAAGCGGTGAAAAATGAATATCTGAAATCTTAAAAGCGACGAATAATGGACTTTGATAACAATTGCATCTTTCGCCGTCGGATGTCAAAGTGAGCTTTGTTTCTAATATTTTATTAACGGTGATGTCACGTACAACACTGAAACCAAATGGCAAATTTTGTGGTAGCTTTGTCTGGTTGGATACTCATTGAAGGAATCAAACGCCTTGAATGATATAATAGCATGTGCTGTTGTCCGGCTATTTATATTTAAGCTTATTCTGTACTCAGCTCTGCACAGTCTTTAAGTGAAAAAATTATTGGAAATGTGACAGTCAAGAATTATTTGAAAGGAAGCTTGTTGTCTATTTTGTGCTTCATTATTCAAGGAAAAAGTTCTTCTTCAAAAAAGGGGTTTCATCCTGAACTCCGGTGAGAAATTTATTTAGTTGCGTATATCGCTTTTGACACGGATTATGTTTCTTGTTTGCACTCACGCAATGAAATAGGAAGACTTTTTTGCCTCTAATAGCAAATAGGGTCACCTCGCAGCTCTTACAAGGTCTCACCTGATTGGAGACCACCCTTGAGGTTTAACAAAAGAACAAATAACAGAAACAGTGGACCCTAGGCCTAAAACAAAAGGGACATTGTTTCTGTTACCCCAGGCCTAAAACAAAAGGGCCATTGTTTCTGTTATTCGTTATTTTGTTAAACCTCAAGGGTGGTCTCCAATCAGGTGAGATCTTGTAGGAGCTGCGAGGCTACCGAGCAAATATGTTGTTGGTTTCAAAAAAAAATTTTCGGTGGAAAAGTTTTTGTGAGATTCATCGTGTTGTGTAATATTCGAGCTTAACTAATCTGCATCCGCGGGATGAAATTTGATACGCGAGCAGTTTTCATGATAAAGATGACAGAATTTTCAGACGTGTTCCTTCTGGCAAATGATTAATAGGTAGCCACAGTTTTTAACGTCAGAAAAATATTTGTTTAGTCATTCTAGTGTGAAATGAACTTAATTTGGGAAGCCCACAATATTTCTTTAAGCTCATCTATTGCCCATTTAGGTAAATTTTTACGTTCTTGACAAAATTTAATTAATTTTAATTATTCTAAAAACTAGTTTACCTAAATTGTAGAAATGCTGCCGAAGGGAAGGCTCGTGCCCCCAACTGGACCTCTTTCTGGACCCCATTCGAGACACCGTGACGTCATCAAATTCTAAAATCAAAATCGCAAGGTCTTTTGAAAGTTTCGAGTTCCGTGACGTCTTTCGTTTCGAAAATACAGCATCTTGAATTTCCGAGTTGTCACCTTGCGTGACACCACGATACAAGGCTATTTGGTTGGAAAAAAATGTCCATCCCGATGAATCTCAGCAGTTTGAGCCTTTTAGTACATTAGGAGATGTGTTCGTACTCACGTACTTTACCTCATGAGTGAGAAGTAAGCGCTTTCATTGCAAAGTGAACTCCAGATGTTTTCGTTGAATACCGGCCGCTATAAAGTTGCGTTAAACGCTTTGACAAATTAACCCAGAAACAGCCTTGCATACGGAACCCGCGCCCGCAGTGCGCGCGGCAGTCAAAACCGTGCTATCCTGTCAATCATTCGCCCTTTCACCGGAAACAGGGCATTTCGGTTTTTGTCGATCTATCCATCCCGTCGAAACGACGCTACCAAAGTGTTTATTCGCGAAGTCAGGAAACTAAATACATTATCAATAATTATGGTTTTGCCGTCTTCTTACACTTGATTCGAAAATGCCAGCCTGAATTCGTCTTAGAATAGTTAGAAAAAGCACAAATAACAGCCAAAGCACAACAGCTTACTTTCGAATTCTGCTCGCCGACAACCCAAGTTTGTTGACAAAAAAACGCCACAAAATGTTTTAAATGGTTTTCTGGCCCTCTATTAATAGCGTTGACGTGAATTTTAAATGGGGTATCGGGAAAGAAAAATTGTCAAGCTGATATGTGTCTCGTGTAAACATACATTTTCAAGTTGCAAAAATTTGTATAAGCACTACAAACCTTTTACTGACCATTACTCGAAGGAACTCTCTTTATAAGCTGCAAGGAAGCCGCTGATGAATTTTGCACAAAAACCTCGGCCCCTAACAACGGAAAGCCAGACTTGGAAAGTTTTTTCAGCGGAAGGCTCACTAAGGAAGAGCTTCTAGAGCTTGCCCTCCCGCAGGTCGCCAGATAGGTGCAAACAAGCTGATTCATTTCCGAAAAGATAAGATCTAGAAGGTGCAGTCAAATTTTGTTTCTTGTATTGTTTGAAAATTTATTCAAAACTTTTCCCTCACTCCCAAATAAGAACTTGCTCTGTCTTGCAATTCTACAGTGAATTACTATTAGGCCAATACGAGAATCAACATCAAAGAGGCACTCCCAGGGGTTTGGGGGAAGAAGAGAACATGGCTTATTTGATCTGGAGAACAGAGTAACAATATCAAAATATTTTAGGGAACAAGGGAAGAAAACCAATATTTAAATTTTAGGGATAAAAAAGCTGGGAACACGTTTGAAAGTAATTTGGGGAACAAGGAAACACAAGCAAATATTTAAAGGGAACAAGGACCCCTCTCCCCAAGGAGGGCCTCATTAAATGTTCTGCCCCTTTAATCCAACAGCTCCAACAATTTTTGAATGACCGACACGAAAAGAAGACTCTCTTAGAGAAATAAATTATTTATAATAACACTTTAGCATGCGAAACAATGCTCAGATGCTTACGAGCACCCTCGAGCCCGTGTTTGTAAAAAAGCACCATGAGGTATTCCTTGCAGCTGGTTTAGGCATTGTTTCATCTTTCAACATTGGGCAAAACCAAATCAACTCCATTCCCAGAGGGCACTGGGGAAAGAAGCTAGAAGAAAATACTAGCCTTAATCCAATTCTCCCAAGGCAATCTTTAAAGAATAAGATTATTGAAGGAACACTTTTGAGTGCCAACCCTAAGTCTTTTAAAACAAGTGCAAACAATATTAATGGTCTATAAATTCACAAAATGTCTCATATTCAATTAGATTTGGCCGCAATATTCCTTAAAACTATACAGAACTATTTACCATAAAATGTGGAACATTTCCTGCCTATCTAAATATGCCACAAAAGGGCTCCAAAAAGCAACCAGTTAAGTTTTTAGATAAAGATAGTGTCTCTATGGAGATCTGACACAATACCTAAAAATTAAATAATTTGATGCGATGAAGACATTGAATGTACAAGCAATAAACAAACTGCAGCAATGTATTTTAGGTTCATAAAGTGGGGATTTAAAAAACAATTCCTCAACTGATGTTTCAATATGCATTTAAATTAATTTTCTATCAACATGTCAAGGGACTGACTTTTCAGCGTCTATTCAATGGTATTGATTTACGTTTCCATGATAAGTTTGAAAGTCAATCTGGCAACCACAGTGCCTTATGAAATGGGAAATAACTCTATCAAATCCTTTAAACTAACATTTTACAAGGGACACCATTGTTCATGCCCTGCAAAGAACAAAGAATAAATTGAAAGGAGAGTTGGTCCGGAGTTTATCCACAATGGACAGTTAGTGGCTGCATTCACCAATGTAGAGAACAAACACATCAAGTTTCTTCTCAAGCAACCAAGTATTCAAGGAGCTATTCAATTTCCAAAGAACACTATGGTAGTGTACCAGTACCTGGGTGAATTCGGGTACCTGGCCTGAAAATGAAACTTGTGGAGCCAAACAACTTGTTGAGCTTAGTACTTAAACTGGGGAGATAATTATGTCTACAAGTATTGTCTATTCAACCAACAGTTTCTCCTAATTTTGTGTACCATTCACTTGTTGGCCATAAATCGCTAATTCAAGTACAGATTCAAGTCCTTTCAAATCATCAAAGTTACTTTGCACCACCAGGAACAAACGAAAAAATACAAGCACTGAAGAACAAACTGCTCAAGAATGCACGACTCCTTTTGAAACAGCAGAACAGGATCCTCGAGTCACTAAAAAAGTGCTGCATGCTACGTATAGATGTTAGCAGAACGATTGAAAAGAAAACTCCACTCTAGATCTGATAGACGTTGGTCGTGCAAGACTCGCCAAGCAAGTGGAACACCCAACAGGATTGTTCGTTGTTTGGCACAGCAAATGAACGAATAAATTGTTCCCCTCACTATTAAGTTCCAACCAGATAACACCAATCTTGTCCAAATACAATAACAATTTTTTCGAATTCGGCAGCAGGCAAGCTCATAACAAGCCATCGAAGTTGGCATAAAGCAGCATAGCGCTTCACCTGAAGTTCGATCATGGTGGACACAAACAAGGGGTGAAAGAACTTCCTAAGGTGAGACGACCAAATGTGATTGACCCAACACTCGTTAGAGCGGCTCAGTTATCGGACATCAAACTGCTGAAGAAACCAAGGGATTTCGTCGTAAAAATGTTCACTCAGCAACGTTTTCTTCTTCTACAGAATAAAGTTCAAAAGCGATCCTGGTTGTTAATCTCATGCTAGCCCAATCCATAAACTGGATAAAGAGGATTGGCAAATTGATTGTCAGAACAATGCGTCATTTCTGTCTCGCTGAGTTCAAAGAAGCGACAGCCAAGAGAGTCACAAGGGAAGACTGAGCGAATGTCCACATATCTAACCAATCAGAATGTAAACAATTGGCGTGACATCGGATAGCACAGTTTTTCCCGCTCGCTGAATTCTGATTGGTCAGTTTAAATTTCAGTAGCTCTCGCCGTATGCAAGGAGTGTACCGCACAGACCTGAGAATTGAAGATGTAGTTAAAAGATTTGTTTCCTTCAACATTCCAAGTTCTTGGCCTTTTTCATTTAACGATTTCAAATTTATTTTCTTGTTGCGTGACAGTGTAAACGATACGAGAAGCGAATTGAAAAACATAGTATCATACCGCGCTTCTTAACTTCTTCATTTGCGCATAACCACAACTCCTTGCGCCTTTGACCACAATCCCTTGAGTTTCGAAGAAAATTAGGTTCTCCCGATCGGAGAACTGCCTCGTTCGTTCGCTCTAGGCTCACCCACTGCGGCAGCAATAAATGGCGTTTCGTTTCTGGACTGATAATTTGTTGGGGTGTTCGGGAATGAGGAGGACAAACACTTACATTAGGGAACCCAGTTAACGCTCACGAAGCGTCTAGTTATTGTTTTAAGAGTAGCTTCTTGCTTGTAAATAATTGTTGCCTAAAATGTAGTTTTTTTGCGATCTGAGTGTGAAACGTTGCTATCCTATAATGTCTCGCCCAGTCTCTCCATTGAACACCTCGTGTTGTGCAGACTCATAAGGCCAGCCATCTTACTCCATTTGGCAGCTCCAAAAATGGCCGACAAGAATTGCTAAGAATAAAGACCTTTTAGAATAGACATTTTAGATCCGTGAGAAATAATAGTTTCAGCGTGAGAGCGTAAAATTGCATTCGTTTGCGTGAGTCACACGCTCAATGCGTGAGACTTGAGAGCTCTGCCTACCAATACAGTTCAGGATATTCAGCTCAGTTGGCTACAGCGTCGCACCGGAATCGCAAGGTCATGGGTTCAAACCCCGTTGAAGTCGGACCAGGCCGTCAGGGGTAGACCTCGATGAGTTCTAAATCTGAGCCTGCGATATGGTCACGTGATACTGGTCACATTGGCATACAAGGTATACAAGGTATTACGCAGACCAAAACCAAATTTTCTTGCACATAGTACCTCATTTTCTTACCCATGGGGATCCGCGCGCGCGGAACTCCGCTTTTTTCATAAACAAGGCCCAACCGAGGGTAAAACAAAGCAAATAAGAACAGGTGGAAGTTTTCTTAGTGTTTTCAATGCTATTTCACTGTTAAGAACCACAACAAGAAAAAAGGTAGAGATTTCCCATTATGATGATGGAAGTTGCGAAACTTTGAGTGAAAAGACGTTAAATTATGTATAAAACATTTTAAAATTAAATTGGAGAGCATATTTGTTGGTGCTCTTTTCCGCTGCAATTGCACTAAAAGAGCAACGTGACTAAGGCCCTAGCCAAGTTAATAAACGCAAAGCATGCAGTTGTAATAATCGTGAAATTTACCTAGAGGATATACCAAGCTAGGCTTTTATTTAATTTTGTCCGGACAGAGTTGATATGTGTTTCTCCTCTTCTTGTCACACTTTTCATGTTTCCGTGTTGAAATCTCGTCTTTATGCAACTTACATAACCTGAAAAAAACTCAGGAAGAATAAAATTGAAACTATTGCATCTGTTAAATATGTGAATCACACAAGGAGTATTTCTTTGACTTTCCGTCCTTCAACTGTTATAGTTTTTCTGATTTGTCTCGTAATAATTGCGAAAACTTGTGAATAACTTGTAAATACTGTTAAGGCCTGTTTAAACAGTTTCAACATTTGCTTCAACATGCATTCAACACTTTGTTGAACCAACAAATTGTTTAAGATGGTAAAATTCTTGTTAGAATCATTGGAGATATGTCTAGAATTGCACTCAACAATAAAAATGGCAAAAAAGAGACAATGTTGGCAAATTTGGCAATTATGGCGAAAATTAATGACAATTTTGCCACAATCGCCAATAAGGCAAAACACAAAGCAATGAAGGGGGCCATCAAAATAATCGAAATGTGAGCTAAGGAGACCTTTCTAGTCCTTAATAAAAAGAACGAACGATACACAATATGATGTTTGTCTACGGCACTAATAGATAAATGTACTGAGGTGCAACACATTGAATTCATCCGCTCGCCATTTGGTAAATGTCAATTTCGCCAATCGTTGGCCAAGTAGCAGCATAACCTGCATGACACAGGTCACATTTAAATTTATAAACAAGGGATTGTTGGTTCACTTCGCGGAGTTTCAGATGTTGTTTGATCGTGTGGCTGACAAACGTGGGCTGGACGGTTACTGGAATCTTCCGGCTCAGATCTTTGAGTTGTGCTCGAGCAATATCGACTTAAGCCTGGTCTTTAAATGGAAGAACAACGCAAACAGGATCTAATTCATTGTATTCATTGTTAAACAGCTGGTAACGCGAGAACAGGATGATCAGAAGCTTTGACTGCAATAAAGCGGGAGATGGTGGAATTAGTTAACCTGTCTAGGTAACTCAGTCGACGAAACACCAATTTACTTCTTTGTTTTATATTTATAGTTATGCAAATGTTTATCTTCACTTTTACCTTAGAAAAAACCGAAGTTCGGTTGACACGTTTTGTCTTTTTACCGTTAGTTTTTACTGCAAATTGTTTAAGAAACCTTAACTTAAACGGATTCTTATTTTAAGCAGTAGAAAAAACTTTGGAATTAAATAGCGGGAACGTTCTCCAAAAATACATTAAACCGATGCAGGTGTTTTTCCAAGTTGAGGTTTTCAAAGTGGGAGGAGAAAAGGACTTTAAAATGTATGTTTTTAACTTGTTACCTTTGAAACGTAATGAAGAGTGATTGATAGGATCAGCAAGATATTTGTTCATTGGGTTGCTTTGTTTGATAACCGTTGCTATAATCGAAGCCCCTATTTGCACGTTCGTCAGTCTTGCGTGATAAATCAAGGTATGGCCAGCAATATCTCACGTGAAGGCAGATCTTGCTTTCATCTTCCTGATCCATCCTTTCATCTTGTTTCGGAACGTTATTTGGTGAACCTTGTAACAGCCATCATAAATATTGTTTCTTCGCCATTTGCTGTCGTTTCAAACCTTTTGATAATGGTTTCCATTTTAAGCAACTCGCGTCTTCGAACTCCATCAAATCTTTTTATATCTTGCCTTGCGCTCTCTGATGTATTAGTTGGTCTTTCAGTTCAGCCGGGATATATTGCCTTTAGACTCATGGAAAACCAGCTTCGTTCAGTTCCATGCTTTGTAAGAGTCACTTACTCTAATGCGTTCTACATTTGCTGTGGAGTTTCTTTCATGACTCTGACATCCATTTCATACGAGCGATTTGTAGCCGTTCGGCTACATCAAGATACAATGAGACTTTTCATCACAAAGGGTGCTGAAGTATGTGTCCGCCATCTGGGTCTTCAACATCCTCTTAACTTGCCTACAATGGGCAGGAATTAATAAAATATCGAGAGGGACACATTTGCTTGTGTGGTTTTGCTGCCTTCTGGCTTCCATCATTGCAAACATAAGAATCATGTTATTTTTACGTCGGTACCGACACCAAGTGAGGTCTATCAACGTAGTTTCACAAAGCATCCAACACAGGAGAGCAATCAGTCGGACAAAAACCGTTTGCATGATTGTTGGAATTTATTTCCTGTTAAACTTTCCAGTTTTGTTGTAACAATTTATCACCAGATTTTAGAACAAGACATCAAAAGTTACAACCATTATAGCTGGGCAGAGACTGCTGCTTTTCTGAATTCATGTACAAATCCACTTATTTGTTATTGGAAAAACCGTCACCTACGTCAAAGTGTGAAGTCAATATTGAGGAAGTTGAGCTGTTGCTAACTCCAGCTAATATCATGTTTTATTCAAGAAACATAGATACCTGATGATCAGTACAATTCCATAGTTAATGCCATTCAATGCATCGACTTGACAGGAGGGGGGGATGGATGGTGTGGAACAGCACGTGCCTTACACGCAAGCGCCACGTGACTATGCACTGTTTCTAAATCTACTTCAGCGAGTGCCGAGTAGTTGGTAAGACAGCCGCGTTATCTTTCTTTGCAGAGACCTGTAAGATGTAAGATCTAAGACGGCAACGAAAACGAAAATCTCTTGGAACTGTTTGAACCTATTCAGAAATTGTTCCAGCTTAAAGTGCCACAATGATCAAAAACGTACTTCCTTTTTTTCTTCAGATTTTGAAAGTGTGTTTGCTTAACACCTGAATGGCAAAATGTTGAGCTTTGAATTTTATCCAAAGGTTGTTTACTTTGTATTCGTGCTCCGCCATTACTCACGTGGCAACTGAACCGATTGGACCTCAGAGGGTTGGATTCAGGGGGAAATTGGACGTCATTTACTCTCTAGCTTAAAAATGCAGCTTATTATATATGTATTATATACGTCTGAAAGCCCAAAAATTAATTCTGAACCTTTGACGTCATTTTCTCCTCGATCCAGCTCTCTCAAGATCTTAAAGTTATGGCCGTTTTGAAATCCAAGGAAAAGTAAGAATTGATTTTACGGTGACAGTAGCACTTTAATCAAATTTAACAAACAAGCCCGAACTGCCCACTAAACTGAATAAGAAGGAACATGGTCAAACTCTGCTGTTGTGTGCTTCCATAAAACGTGAGATTTGATCATTTTTGCGTTACAGGTTTGTAGAAACCGAGAAAAAAATGCATCATAGTTCAAAACGCATTTGCAGAGTCAAGATTATTAAATGAAGTCTTTCTTGCCGGGGTAATCGTACTTACGGCTTCAAAGGACAAAATCCCTTTTATAGGACCCCCGGCATAAATGGCCGCTAAATTGGAGTAACAATACTTTATGTAATGTTTAAAAAACGAGCAGCAGTGTTTTATCGGGGTTTAAAAAAGGCGAGGCGTAGCCGAGTGTTTTTAGATCCGATAATACATGTTCTGCGAGTTTTTTGAACGGCTTCACAAACACTCCACAAAGAGCGTGTCCCTCTGGACTCAAAACAATGGTTCAAATTGTGAGAGGTGAATATTAGCATACAAGAAAATCTAATTGCCTTATTAGTATTCTTTATATAAAGGATACGCAATGAGATAGGAAGACTTTTTTGCCTCTAATAGCAAATATGTTGTTGGTTTCAAAAAAATTTTTCGCTGGAAAAGTTTGGTGAGATTCATCGGGTTGTGTAATATTCGAGCTTGACTAATTTGCATCCGCGGGATGAAATTTGATACGCGAGCAGTTTTCATGATAAAGATGACAGAATTTTCAGACGTGTTCCTTCTGGAAAATGATTAATAGGTAGCCACAGTTTTTAACGTCGAAAAATATTTGTTTTGATCATTCTAGTGTAAAATGAAGTTAATTTGGGAAGCCCACAATATTTCTTTAAGCTCATCTATTGCCCATTTAGGTAAATTTTTACATTCTTCTCAAATTTAATTAATTTTAATTATTCTAAAAACTAGTTTACCTAAATTGTAGAAATACTGCCGAGGGGAAGGCTCGTGCCCACAACTGGACCTCTTTCTGGACCCCATTCAGACACCGTGACGTCATCAAATTCTAAAAGCAAAATCGCAAGGTCCTTTGAAAGTTTCGAGTTCCGTGACGTCTTTCGTTTCGAAAATACAGCATTTTGAATTTCCGAACTGTTACCTTGCGTGACACCATGATACAAAGCTATTTGGTTGAAAAAAATGTCCATCCCGATGAATCTCAGCAGTTTGAGCCTTTAAGTACATTAGGAGATGTGTTCGTACTCACGTACTTTACCTCATGAGAGAGAAGTATGCGCTTTCATTGCAAAATGATCTCGAGATGTTTTCGTTGATTACCGGCCGCTATAAAGTTGCGTTAAAGCTTTGACAAATTAACCCAGAAACAGTGTACCGCATAGACCTGAGAATTGGAGATGTAGTTAAAAGATTTGTTTCCTTCAACATTCCAAGTTCTTGGCCTTTTTAATTTGACGATTTCGAATTTATTTTCTTGTTGCGTGATAGTATAGACGATACGAGAAGCGAAATGAAAAACATAATATCATACCGCGCTTCTTAACTTCTCCATTTGCGCATAACCACAACTCCTTGCGCCTTTGACCACAATCCCTTGAGTTTAGAAGAAAATTAGGTTCTCCAGATCGGAAAACTGCCTCGTTTGTTCGCTCTAGGCTCGCCCACTGCGGTAGCAATAAATAGTGTTTCGTTTCTGGACTGATAATTTATTAGGGTCTTGGGAATGAGTACGGAAACTGGGTTTTGAGGAGGACAAGCACTTGCCCTTAGGAAACCCATTTTTCGCTCACAAAGCGTCTAGTTATTATTTTTAGAGTAGCTGCTTGTTTGTAGATAAGTGTTGCCCAAAAAGGTTTTTTTTTTTTTTCGATCTGAGTGTGAAACGTTACTATCCTATAATGTCTCGCCCAGTCTCTCCATTGAACACCCCGTGTTGTGCAGACCTATAAGGCCAGCCATCTTACTCCATTTGGCAGCTCCAAAATGGCCGACAAGAATTACTAAGAATAAAGCCCTTTTAGAATAGACATTTTAGATGAGTGAGAAATGATAGTTTCCGCGTGAGAGCGTAGGATTGCATTCGTTTGCGTGAGTCTCAAGCTCAATGCCTGAGACTTGAGAGCTCTGCCTACCAATCCCGTACCGGATATTCAGCTCAGTTGGCTACAGCGTCACACTGGCATCGCAAAATCATGGGTTCAAACCCCGTTGAAGTCTAGTCTTGTTCCAATTTGGATATCTTACAGAATACCTGTCCACTTACGTTTAACCTCAAAAGGCTGCCATCGCAGTCCCACAGTCACTCTATAATTTACATATTTCATTCCGCTTCAACCTCAAAAGTGCCACAGTTAAATTAATCTCGTTGTTTAATCCACACTGCGCACCATTGTGACAGTACATTTTAGGCTTCCTTTAGCAACTGCTAAAATTGCGTTCAGAACCTGCGAGTATCATAGCTTCACTTGATTGCAGAGCCGCAGTTCAATATATGATTTACTTCACTATATCATATCATTCGTTAAAGAGTGAGTGTTTACTTCGCGCAGAAAATCCAACAGCTGAATTTAATCTTCTCTTGCTTCTGTTGTTCGCTGCAGAATCACAGATCCAATGACGTAAGCATAATCATTTAATAAAGCGGCCCTCAAAGTATTACAAAACATTCAGAATCTCGCAGTGCAGATTTAGTTGAGCTTAACAGAGAAGAAAAATGCCTTGAGATCCACATCTGCCGCCATTTTGTTTTGTCTTCTTTATCACTTTGACTCCGCTGACCATTGAGACAGTAGACACAATAGCCATGTATACATATTTCTCCTAAATAGAGTTTATGACATGGCCGCGCGGGGATATGAATTTTATCTTCCAGTGCTGAAAGTATACTGCTGAGAGATACTTTTCAACACGAGAAGCTAAAGCGGCCATGTATGTTCTTTTCATTTTATAATACTGATGAAATTTCCACATAAAACACAACTTTTTTTATTCATTTTCGAAACAGCAAAATAAAGCAATTTCAGTGTTGTGGGTGTACTGGTGTACCAGCGGTAAGCTGTCTTGTCATTGGCTAATTATGTTAGTACCATAGCGACACCAATATCCTCAACCGTGAAAGATAAAGATAGTATCAGTGTTCACTGCGCGCGATGAAGATATGCATGAATTTTTAGTAAAAGGAAAAATCCTGGTATATCCGGACTCACGATAATGATTACAAATATGATAGTTCGGACTCATGTAAAACTATTTACATCCAGTTCGAGATATATTGTTGTGACCTATATATATTTGACGTAGTCACACTAAATCCGTAAATACTTGTCGAACCTAATCTTGTTACCCAGATCTTCCACGGTCATACGGACGAAATACGGGCTTTTCTATCACTGCGCATGTTCGTACTCTCTGTTGTGATTTTGGGTGACTTTGCGGAATAAACATGGATTTCGAGAGTATTCTTGAAGAGATTCTTTTGGGTAGAGGACAAGGAAACCTTAAACTTAAGCCGAAACAGAAAGAAGCGCTACAGGCGATTGTTTTTCAACGGTCGAGATTGTTTAATTGTCGGAGAAACTGCAGAATCACTGAAACGAGCGCTTAGGCTTAATCAATAAACGAGTGCTATTTTCTTCACACGATCTCGTGCAAAGTGTAGTTAGCCAAACTGTAAATTGAAAGCTAAAATGTTAAAGAGGGTTTAGGCCTAATCACTAAAACTAACGCTTTGGCTTAATCAGCCAAGAGAGTCATAGGGAAGACTTGAGCGAATGTCCACATATCTACCAATCAGAATTGTAAACAATTGGCGTGACATCGGATAGCACGGTTTTTCCCGCTCGCTGAATTCCTGCATTGGTCATTTAAATTTCAGTAGCTCTCGCCGGATGCAAGGAGTGTACCGCAACAGACCTGAGAATTGAAGATGTAGTTAAAGATTTGTTTCCTTCAACATTCCAATTTCTTGGCCTTTTTCATTTAACGATTGTCAATTTCTTTTCCTTGTTGCGGTGACAGTTGTAAACGATACGAGAATCCGAATTTGAAAACATAGTATCATACCGCCGCGTTCTTAACTTCTTCATTTGCGCATAAAAACCTCACAACTCCTTGCGCCTTTGACCACAATCCCTTGAGTTTCGAAGAAAAGTAGGTTTCTCGCCGATCGGAGAACTGCCCTCGTTCGTTCGCTCTAGGCTCACCCACTGCGGCAGCAATAAATGGCGTTTCGGTTGCTGGGACTGATATTTGTTTGGGGTGTTCGGGAATGAGGAGGACAAACACGACATTAGGGACCCAGTTAACGCTCACGAAGCTTCTAGTTATTTTTTAAGAGTAGCTTCTGGCTTGTAAATAATTGTTGCCTAAAATTGTTTTTTTTGCGATCTGATGTGAAACGTTGCTAAAGCCTATAAGGCTCGCCCATCCTCTCCCATTGAACACCTCGGGTGGTGCGCAGACTCATAAGGCCAGCCATCTTACTCCATTTGGGCGCTCCAAAAATGGCCGACAAGAATTGCTAAGAATAAAGACCTTTTAGAATACATTTTAGATCCGTGAGAAATAATTTTTCAGCGTGAGAGCGTAAATTGCATTCGGTTTGCGTGAGTCACACACCCAATGCGTGAGACTTTAGAGCTCTGCCGTCCCATACAGTTTTTTTTTTTTTTCAGGATATTCAGCTCAGTTGGCTACAGCGTCGCACCGGAATCGCAATGTCATGGGTTCAAACCCCGTTGAAGTCGGACCCAGGCCGTCAGGGGTAGACCTCGATTAGTTCTACATCTGAGCCTTCGATATTGGTTCACGTGATACTGGTCACATTGGCATACAAGGTATAACAAGGTATTACGCAGACCAAAACCAAATTTTCTTGCACATAGTACCTCCACCCCTCATTTTCTTACCCATGGGGCATCCGCGCGCCAGCGGACTCCCCTTTTCATAAACAAGGCCCCACCGAGGGTAAAACAAAGCAAATAAAACATGTGGAAGTTTTCCTTAGTGTTTTCAATGCTATTTCACTGTTAATAACCACAACAAGACAAAAGGTAGAGATTTCCCATTATGAATGATGGAAGTTGCGGAACTTTGAGTGAAAAGACGTTAAATTATGTATAAAACATTTTAAAATTGATTGGAGAGCATATTTGTTGTGCTCTTTTCCGCTGCAATTGCACTAAAAGAGCAACGTGACTAAGGCCCTAGCAATTTTACTAAACTCAAAGCATGCAGTTGGAATACTCGTGAAATTTACCTAGAGGATATACCAAGCGAGGCTTTTTATTTAATTTGTCCGGACAGAGTTGACATTGTTTCCCTCTTCTTGTTCCACTTTTCATGTTGCCGTGTTGAAATCTCGTCTTTGATGCAACTTACATAACCTGAAAAAAACTCAGGAAGAATAAAATTGAAACACGATTGCATCTGTTAAATATGTGAATCACCCACGGAGTTTTCTTTGACTGTGTCCGTCTTTCAACTGTTATAGTGTTTTCTGATTTGTCTCGTAATAATGGCGAAAACTTGTGAATAACTTGTACATACTGTTAAGGCCTGTTTAAAACAGTTTCAACATTTGCTTCAACATTCATTCAACACTTTGTTGAACCAACAAAATTGTTTAAGATGGTTAAATTCGTGTGAGAACCCACCATCATTGGAGATAAGTGTCTATGAATTGCCCTCACCAACAAAAACTGGCAAAAAAGAGACAATTTGTGGCAAATTTGGCAATTATGTCGAAAATTAATGACAATTTTGCCACAATCGCCAATAAGGCCAAACACAAAGCAATGAAGGGGTCCATCAAACTATCTAAATGTGAGCTTAATGAGACCTTTCTAGTCCTTACTAAAAGAACGAACGATACACAATATGATGTTGGTCTACTCACTAATAGATAAATGTACTGAGGTGCAACACATTGAATTCATCCGCCCCGCCATTTGGTAAATGGTCAATTTCGCCAATCGTTGGCCAAGTAGCTCCATAACCTTCATGACACAGGTCACATGTAAAATTTATAAACAAGGGATTGTTGTTTCACTTCGCGGAGTTTGAGATGTTGTTTGATCGGGTGGCTGACAAACGTGGGCTGGACGGTTACTGGAATCTTCCGATCTCAGATCTTTGAGTTGTGCTAGAGCAATATCTGACTTAAGCCTGGTCTTTAAATGGAAGAACAACGCAAACATGATCTAATTCATTTTATTCATTGTTAAACAGCTGGTAACGCGAGAACAGGATGATCAGACGCTTTGACTGCAATAAAGCTAAGAATGGTGGAATTATTTAACCTGTCTAGGTAACTCAGTCGACGAAACACCAATTTACTTCTTTGTTTTATATTTATAGTTATGCAATGTTTATCTTCACTTTTAACCTTAGAAAAAACCCGAGTTCGGTTGACACGTTTTGTCTTTTTCCCGTTAGTTTACTATACTGCAAATTGTTTAAAGAAACCTTAACTTAAACGGATTCTTATTTTAAGCAGTAGAAAAAACTTTGGGAATTAAATAGCTGGAACGGTCTCTATCCAAAATACATTAAACCGATGCGAGGTGTTTTTCCAAGTTGGAGTTTTCAAAGTGGGAGGAGAAAGGACTTTAAAATGGATGTTTTTAACTTGTGTAGCCTTTTGAAACGTAATGAAGAGTGATTGAATATGAGCAGCAAGATATTTGTTCATTGGGTTGCTTTGTTTGATAATCGTTGCTATAATCGAAGCCCCTATTTGCACGTTCGTCGATTCTTGCGTGATAAATGCCACTGTATGGCCAGCAATATCTCACGTGAAGGCAGATCTTGTGCTTTTCATCTTCCTGAAGCCATCCTTTCATCGTTGTTTCGGAACACGTTATTTGGTGAACCTTAGTTAACAGCCATCATAAATATTGTTTCTTTCTTCGCCATTTGCTGTCCTGTTTCAAACCTGTTTGATAATGGTTTCCATTTTAAGCAACTCGCGTCTTCGAACTCCATCAAATCTTTTTATATCTGTGCCTTGCGACTCTCCTGATGTATTAGTTGGTCTTTCAGTTCAGCCGGGATATATTGCCTTTAGACTCATGAGAAAGCCAGCTTCGTTCAGGTTCCATGCTTTGTAAGAGTTCCACTTACTCTATAGGCGTTTCTACATTTGCTGTGGAGTTTTTCTTGTCACATGACTCTGACATCCACATTATCATACGAAGCGATTTGTAGCCGTTCTGGCTACATACAAGATACAATTGAAGACTTTTTCATCACAAAGGTGCTGAAGTATGTGTCCGCCATCTGGGTCGTGTCAACATCCTCTTAACTTGCCCTACAATGGGCAGGAATTAAATAAAAGTATCGAGAGGGACACATTTGCTTTGTGTGGTTTTGCTGCCTTGAGAAAAGAAAAAAGTTGGCTTCCATCATTGCAAACATAAGAATCATGTTATTTTTACCCCCCCCCCCCCCCCCCCCCCCCCCCCCCCCCCCCGTCGGTACCGACACCAAGTGAAGGTCTATCAACGTAGTTTCCAAAGCATCCCACACAGGAGAGCAATCAGTCGGACAAAAACCGTTTGCCTGATTGTTGGAATTTTTCCTGTTTAAACTTTCCAGTTTTGTTTGTAACAATTTATCACCAGAATTTAGAACAAGACATCAGAAAGTTACAACCATTATAGGCTGGGCAGAGACTGCTGCTTTTCTGAATTCATGTACAAATCCACTTATTTGTTATTGGAAAAACCGTCACCTACGTCAAAGTGTGAAGTCAATATTGAGGAAGTTGAGCTGTTGCTAACTCCAGCTAATATCATGTTTTATTCAGAAACATAGATACCTGATGATCAGTACAATTCCATAGTTAATGCCATTCAATCGTGCATCGACTGACAGGAATGGATGGTGTGGAACAGCACGTGCCTTACACGCAAGCGCCACGTGACTATGCACTGTTTCTAAATCTACTTCAGCGAGTGCCGAGTAGTGGGTAAGACAGCCGCGTTATCTTTCTTTGCAGAGACCTGTAAGATTTAAGATCTAAGACGGCAACGAAAACGAAAATCTCTTGGAACTGTTTGAACCTATTCAGAAATGTTCCAGCTTTAAAGTGCCACAATGATCAAAAACGTACTTCCTTTTTTTTCTTCAGATTTTGAAAGTGTGTTTGCTTAACACCTGAATGGCAAAATGTTGAGCTTTGAATTTTATCCAAAGGTTGTTTACTTTGTATTCGTGCTCCGCCATTACTCACGTGGCAACTGACCGATGGACCTCAGAGGGTTTTGGATTCAGGGGGAAATTGACGTCATTTACTCTCGGCTTAAAATGCAGCTTATTATATATGTATTATATACGTCTGAAAGCCCAAAAATTAATTCTGAACCTTTGACGTCATTTTCTCTCCTCGATCCCTCTCTCTCAGATCTTAAAGTTAGTGGCCGTTTTGAAATCCAAGAAAAGTAAGAATTGATTTTACGGTGACAGTAGCACTTTAATCAAATTTAACAAACAAGCCGAACTGCCCACTAACTGAATAAGAAGGAACATGGTCAAACTCTGCTGTGTGTGTGCTTCCATAAAACGTGATATTTGATCATTTTGCGTTACAGGTTTGTAGAAACCGAGAAAAAATGCATCAAAGTTCAAACGCATTTGCAGAGTCAAGATTATTAAATGAAGTCTTTCTTCCGGGGTAATCGTATTACGGCTTCAAAGGACAAAATCCCTTTTATATACCCCCGGCATAAATGGCCGCTAAATTGGAGTAACAATACTTTATGTAATGTTTAAAAACGAGCAGCGTGTTTTATCGGGTTTTAAAAAGGCGAGGCGTAGCCGAGTGTTTTTAGATCCGATAATACATGTTCTGCGAGTTTTTTGAACGGCTTCAAAACACACTCCACAAAGAGCGTGTCCCTCTGGACGCCAAACAATGGTTCAAATTGTGAGAGGTGAATATTAGCATACAAGAAAAACAATCTATTGCCTTATTAGTATTCTTTATATAAAGGATACGCAATGAGATAGGAAGACTTTTTTGCCTCTAATAGCAATATGTTGTTGGGTTTCAAAAAAATTTTTCGCTGGAAAAGTTTTGTGAGATTCATCGTGTTGTGTAATATTCGAGCTTGACTAATTTTGCATCCGCGTATGAAATTTGATACGCGAGCAGTTTTCATGATAAAGATGACAGAATTTTCAGACGTGTTTCCTTCTGGAAAATGATTAATAGGTAGCCACAGTTTTTAACGTCGAAAAATATTTGTTTGATCATTCTAGTGTAAATGAAGTTAATTTGGGAAGCCCACAATATTTCTTTAAGCTCATCTATTGCCCATTTAGGTAAATTTTTTACATTCTTCTCAAATTTAATTAATTTTAATTATTCTAAAAACTAGTTTACCTAAATTGTAGAAATACTGCCGAGGGGAAGGCTCGTGCCCACAACTGGACCTCTTTCTGGACCCCATTCGAGACACCGTGACGTCATCAAATTCTAAAATCAAAATCGCAAGGTCCTTTGAAAGTTTCGAGTTCCGTACGTCTTTCGTTTCGAAAATACAGCATTTTGAATTTCCGAACTGTTACCTTGCGTGACACCATGATACAAAGCTATTTGGTTGAAAAAAAATGTCCATCCCGATGAATCTCAGCAGTTTGAGCCTTTAAGTACATTAGGAGATGTGTTCGTACTCACGTACTTTACCTCATGAGTGAGAAGTATGCGCTTTCATTGCAAAATGATCTCGAGATGTTTTCGTTGATTACCGGCCGCTATAAAGTTGCGTTAAATGCTTTGACAAATTAACCCAGAAACAGTGTACCGCATAGACCTGAGAATTGGAGATGTAGTTAAAAGATTTGTTTCCTTCAACATTCCAAGTTCTTGGCCTTTTTAATTTGACGATTTCGAATTTATTTTCTTGTTGCGTGATAGTATAGACGATACGAGAAGCGAAATGAAAAACATAATATCATACCGCGCTTCTTAACTTCTCCATTTGCGCATAACCACAACTCCTTGCGCCTTTGACCACAATCCCTTGAGTTTAGAAGAAAATTAGGTTCTCCAGATCGGAAAACTGCCTCGTTTGTTCGCTCTAGGCTCGCCCACTGCGGTAGCAATAAATAGTGTTTCGTTTCTGGACTGATAATTTATTAGGGTCTTTGGGAATGAGTACGGAAACGGGGTTTTGAGGAGGACAAACACTTGCCCTTAGGAAACCCATTTTACGCTCACAAAGCGTCTAGTTATTATTTTTAGAGTAGCTGCTTGTTTGTAGATAATTGTTGCCCAAAAAGGTTTTTTTTTTTTTTCGATCTGAGTGTGAACGTTACTATCCTATAATGTCTCGCCCAGTCTCTCCATTGAACACCCCGTGTTGTGCAGACCTATAGGGCCAGCCATCTTACTCCATTTGGCAGCTCCAAAAATGGCCGACAAGAATTACTAAGAATAAAGACCTTTTAGAATAGACATTTTAGATGAGTGAGAAATGATAGTTTCCGCGTGAGAGCGTAGGATTGCATTCGTTTGCGTGAGTCTCAAGCTCAATGCCTGAGACTTGAGAGCTCTGCCTACCAATCCAGTTACAGGATATTCAGCTCAGTTGGCTACAGCGTCACACTGGCATGGCAAAATCATGGGTTCAAACCCCGTTGAAGTCTAGTCTTGTTCCAATTTGGATATCTTACAGAATACCTGTCCACTTACGTTTAACCTCAAAAGGCTGCCATCGCAGTCCCACAGTCACTCTATAATTTACATATTTCATTCCGCTTCAACCTCAAAAGTGCCACAG